>NC_056525.1:231971325-231978869 GCF_019175285.1 Sceloporus undulatus
TTGACCCTAAATTGACAATCCAAATCCAACACTCAGACCGCTACACCATACTGGATCTTATGGGTATTCCTCAAGAAACTACAGCCATTGTCAGAGGAAAACCAGTTGCTTGGGGTTAAAGGAGAATATTAAGTGAATGAAACAAAGGTGTGTTACAGACCACCGAAAAGTGGCGGCCTGTACCCACCCTTTTCTCCGGGTTATCGGGGCCTCAGTGGCCAGAACAGCAGCCGCTGAGGCCCCGATCTGCCGCTTTCCAGGCCGCGGGGAAGCGGCAAAAGGCCACTTCCCCGCAGCCTGGAAAGGGGTGTCCTTGGGGCTTCAAGCCCCAAGGACACCCCGCGGCAGCGGGGAGGAGGAGAAAGGGGCCGCTTGGCCCCTTTCTCCCTTGCGTTGCTGGGCGCAGCCGTCTGAAGGCTGCGCCCAGAGACGCAAAGCAGTGCCACAAATCAGGAAGGAGCTCCAAAACAGAGCTCCTTCCTGCTCCGCTCAAAGGGCGCACTAAGCACCCTGGCGCAGAGCAACAACATCACATCCGCGCCGCCCCGTATAGAGGCGGCGCAGTCGTGACGTCATCATGGCGGCCCTCATGTAGATGGGGCACCACCATTTTGTACGGACTCAGTCCATACTAGGGTTAGGGGGGTGCGGAAGCACCGCACCTTCCTAACCCTAGTACGGACTGACTTCATACTAAAAGGCCTGTCTGTAATGGGCCTAACTGACATTCAATTTGACATTTTCTCTGTCAAAGATGGAGACTCAACTATGCTTTGTGCCATCCACATTTTCAAATGCTTACTGACTTTTACTTGTCCATATTTTAGTCTTTCCTCTTTATTGCTGACACCCTTCCTACCTATGCACCCCACCTGTGCTCCTATGTCCTTTTCTAAATTCTGGGCAGGTTCACATACACTGCCACAAACCACACAGTCAGCTGCTTGAGCACACAGAGAATGCCAGTATGGAGTTGTTGATTATTTGAAATGACACCTCTGTATTAAATGGGGGCAAATCCCATGCTGTGATTCATGGGAAGCTCATTTCAACCACAACATGAGCATGACAGTTCATACAATCTGATGCATATTCACAAATGCACACTGGACTTAATTCTAAGTAGCCATTTCAAGATTTGCATTTTTATTGTTCTTAACTGTAGTGAAGTTATATTATGGACCACTGAAATCCCCCAGCTAGTAAGGCCACTGGGATTCTTGGGTTTGTAGGATGGGGTTTTTGAGATTTTGAGACATGTAGCTTGGGGATTCTGGTACTTGTAGTTACCTAAAAAGTAAATTGGTCAGACTCTGAATTGCAGTTGCATCTAGAATGGAGACAGAAGCCATCTTAACAACTATCTTGCATCACTATGGACCCTTGCATTTTTTGGTATTATGTCTTTTCTATATGTGCTAGAAGATTGCATTCTTGGAGCTCCACTTCATGCTCTGTAGTGTCTTGGGCACTATTGAAAGCAGAAGAAAAGATGCAAAAAATTAGAAAGCAACTAAAGTACATGGAAAAAGAGGACTGCAGTATAATTAAATTTTTGATCTGTTCCTTTCTAGAATAGACACTTGCCAACCCTTGACTTCTTCACACACTGCAATCCCCTCTCCCCCTAAATGCAGACTTTGAATGTCTCTTTGGTCAGGTGCAACTTGACTTTTTCCAGCTTATTGTGCCTATTCATTCGGCTATGTAATTTTGAACAGAATCTTCAGTGCTAAACAAGAAAGTGCTAGAGTAGGAAAATAAAAGACAAATCACACACAATTGAGTTCTGTTTTACATTACAAGTTGGAGCCTCATGCTCAAGAGATTACATTGTTGTGCTCTTCTAGCCTCCTAAGTACAAGGGTGATTTGGGAGAGCCTCTCCTGAGTTTAGAAAGTCAGTAGCATTGTATGGAAAAATAGTTCTCTAAAGCAGGCTTGCAACATTTGTTAACTCATCAAGCACAGTGGATCTGCATAAACGTCTGGTGGCCCAACAGTAAAACTCCTACGCAGGCCTAGAATTAGTACTTGGCAAGATGAGACAAAAGTCTGTGCCTCTGAATGTGGTGGAGTCTTCTTTTTGTAAATAGAGGCTGGATGGCCATCTATCAGGAGTGCTTTGTTTGTGTCTTCCTGCATGGAAATCTAAAACAAGTGGGTCCATGAACAGATCAAGCAAGAATTCTCCCTGGAAGCAAAGATGGCAAAACTGAGGCTGTTTTACTTTGGCATGACTTATTAGAAAAGGGCAATATTGCTAGAAAAAATGGAGGGTAACAGAAAGAGAGGTAGATAGCTAGTCTCAGTTAGGGAAGTCACAGGCATGAAACGGCAGGACATGGGGCCTTGTAGATGTCTCATCCACAGGGTCGCCAGGAGTCAGGGCCGATTAGAGGGCAGTTAACAACCAACACCCACATTAAGCATGAAAACCGTGCCAGTATTTAAAGGTGGGGTGGGCACAGTGTGCCTGCTTTAGAATCCTGACCCCTTCTGATATTATCAGACTGTCCCTTTTCTGGCAAGAAAGAAAGAACTGGCTCCCAAAAACTTCTATGAACAGCTGTCTTTGAAACAAGACAAAATTTACCAGTTTTTACCAAAAAATTATCAGTTTTTTTTCCTCAAATGAGAAGTAGACTTCCTGTCACTTCTGGCTCCCTTGTCCCTAATTTGGCAGTCCATGAGGATCCCAGGGACAGAAAATTGCTTGCCTGGATAGGCCAAAGTTGTTTTGCTTTAAAGGAAGTTCACAGAGTTCTCTGATGTAATCAAATTATCCTCTTCAGGTGCCACTCCTTGAAAATTTCTGCAAAACTTCACTGTTTGGTCTCCTTTGTGAGTCAAATTTGAAATGCCAAGCTATCTCCTACCAGATACCAGCTAAGCAGGTGTGGTATATCATATGGCATAGCTAGTAGCCACCAACCTTTAAAAGCCCATAAGGAAAAGACTCCTAGCTGTTCATACACACTGTGGAAATGTCTTCACATAGTTTTTAATCCAAAGCTTTTATTAAAAGGGCAACTTGTCCAGTTGATAACCATTACATTATACTGAGTCCAGCTTTAAGGATTGTTAGTCTCATAGTGTTTTTGGCCGCTCATGCATGAGCCATTGAGTTTAATACATAATGGCTATAACAAAGATGATCCAATGGAAAGGAAACAAAAATGACAAAACTAATATTCCTTTACCCACTACTAAACTGGACTGATTGAACATGTCAGCTATCTAGAAATGGAGCCTTACAAGATTTTATAAAAGAAAGTGGAGCTAGGTCAGATCTGTAGCAAACAGCAGTTAAAAATTAAATGGCAATTACAATTTATTTAAACAAAGGGTAATAGCAAAGTGCTTTGTATTTATGTCTCTTGAGAATATGCACATCATTCACCATCAAAGTGAAAAAAAGCCAATATCACATCTTTTCTTTCCTTTTTTTGTACTTTTTTCTTTTCTTTCTTTCTTTTTAAAATCTGCTGGCTTTAGGGAAAAAAACCTTATGGCTGTAGCAGCTGGTAGCTTTCATGTGGGAATGCGAATCCATCCCAGGTGAATCTATTCCAGAACTTTATCCAAGGTATTAAATCCTATCTTTCCTCAAATATGTGCAGCTGATCATCATAGCACTCATTTTGTCTATATAAAGGCTTGTTACAGACAGCCAAAATAAAGCTGCTTCAAGTCACAGTGAAGGTATGGTGTTTCAATAATGCATGCGTCCTAAGAGTCCAGAAGTCGCACCAAAGCCACACTCCAGCCCTAAGAACTGGAGCGTGGCTTTGGTGTGGCTTCTGGACTCATAGGACGTATGCATCATTGAAACACCATACCTCCACTGTGACTCGAAGCAACTTTATTTTGGCTGTCTGTAACAGGCCAAAGTTTCATTTTCATTTGCAAGCACAATGACTCTTTGGTAGCAGAGATGTGAAAGCCTCATCATCTAGACCAGTCTGGGCAACTATGGAAGGCTAAGGAATTGTATTGTTCTGTTGTTGTTATGTGCCTTCAAGTTGACCCTATCATGGGGTTTTCTTGGCAAAATTTGTTCAGATGAAGTTTACCACTGTCTTCCTCTGAGGCTGAGGGAATGTGACTTGCCAGAGGTCACTCAGTAGGTTTCCACGGCCAAGTGGGGATTCGAACCCTGGTCTCCAAGGTTTTTAATCCATTGCTCAAACCACTGCTCCATGCTGGCTCTCTAGTCTTGAAGAAAACTTTTAAATATATAATCATTGTCAGGGATGATGCTTTATTTATGTTTTTAAACTTCTGTATGCTTTATGTATTTTAGATTGGTTTATTGAAATAATTTAAACTGTTTTTTAAAATAAAATGGTAAAGTTTTAAACTGTTTTTATCTGTGCGCTTTCTTGGGTCTCTTTTTAAACCCTTCCCAGCCATTTTAGGTCCAGGAGAGGCCATTTAAACAAGAAATTGTCATAAGCCACTTTCTGTTCACTTCCTGATTTTATAACGGAGCTCTCTTGAGACTATAGGAAACAATTTTACATGTGACTTTAAGCTGGGGTTGTTTTTTTTTGGGGGGGGTCAAAATTGGAATGGGGAACTCTGACGCAGGGGTGAAATATGACCCCTATTTCTGCCTCAGATGCTCATTCTGGAGCTTATTGCTTGGCTACTAAAACCATTTTACCTCTGTCCAGTTTAGAACTTAATTTGGGTAGCATCCTGATCCTGATTTCTGCCACCGAATATGGCCCAAGTCCATCTACACTTCCAGGAATGCTCCGCTGGCTATTTTCTTAAGTCAGAAAACTCCCAGATCTGAAAAGAGCCACGCGGAGTGCTTCTGGAAGCAGGGATGGACTCAAGCTGTATTTGGGAGACAAATTCTGATAAAACCTTCTGATAAGATCAGGATGCTGCCTGAATTAAGCTTTAAACCAGATAGTGGTAAGCTGATTTTAATAACCAAGTGATAAGTTCCTTGTACTCTTAGTTGACACCCTCTACACCAAAAGCAGCAAGATAAATTAATGAGGAAAATTGTCTTCTAAAACATTATTTTGAAATAATTTCAGTTATTACTGATGGGTAACATCAACTACATTTTCAGATCTATGCTAACCAACAGTGTAACTTTTGTGTATTCCTAAGTAAGCTTCATGGAGCTCAGTGGTAGTTCTCCTGTGGAGTTAGAACCCTCAATATAACCAGGATCGCTGAACTCCATGGCCCTTGCCAAACTAATTTTTTACACTTTGGGCAGGTAGCAGAAGTATACATAATTATGCATTCATGTTGACTCCTGTTTTGCATACTGTTAGCAAGCTTGCATAGTGTTTATAAGTATTAATTGCAAGTTACCATCCTGTCATCAGTAGCTCCAGTTGACATTAATAGGAAGTAATTGCAAGGAACATAATAAAACATCAAATCTGATCTTTGGATCTTGCAAACGTGCTCAGTTATTCAAGGTTATAATTTGTTTTTGTTTTTTTCCCTCCACAACACAAACAGTTCTGAACAGTTAAGAACAGAACATTTTATATTTGCCCCAAGAGAAGATGCTCTTATTGTTGACTCTTCCTGTGAAAAACATTCCTGCCCCTCGCCCACACCCTTTGTCCCCCTTTCCTGTGGAACTGATTAAATAATTTGATTTCTAAATCATTTCTTTTAAAAGCATGTTGAAATAGTGTGGAAGATGGTATCATATGTGAGTTTCACTTAATAATTTTGAAAAGCTAGGCTGCAAAGAACATACAGTTGGCCCTCCACATTTGTGGCTTTGACTTTTGCAGATTTGGTTGTTTCCGGATTTGGTTAATACGTTCTCTCTAGGAATATCTAGGTCTTTCAGTGTGACTTTATGGTCAATGTTTACCAGAAGTTGCACTGGAGGACCTAGAGATTCCTAGAGAGGTGTTATCTCAGGCTAAAAAAATAGTGTTTTTTGTGGTTTTCCACATTCACAGGGGTCCTGTGCCCCTAACCTGAGCAAATGTGGAGGACCCACTGTATTTCATTGTCCAAATTCTACAGCCCATTTACTGTCATGCTTCAAGAATCCAGTGCAATGGACCTTTCAGTCCTTGACCACAGATGGACATATACAAAACAGAGCAAACTGTAGCACCTCAGACTAAAGCTCTGGAGGTTTTAAACAGGTTGGATGGGCATCTTTCAGGAGTGCTTTATAGTTGTGTTATTCCTGTATGCCCGGGGTTAGATCAGATGGCCCGAGATTGTATGTTTCTAAATGTAATTTTTAATGCCCCCCTATAAATAAGCAGACTTAGACTTGGAAAGGAGTAAAGATAGGAGGAAGGAATATCAACAATCTAATACACATGGATGACTACTATCAGAAAACATCACAGGCTTGAAACAATTATTAAGGAACGCCAAAGAAAAAAGTGTAAAGGAAGGCTTAATGCTGAACATAACGAAAACAAAAATAATGACCACAGAGGGCCTATATACATTCAACCTTAGACAATGAGGAAATAGAAATAGTAAAATAGTTCCTGTACCTTGGATGAAATATCAATCAGGAAGGAGACTGCACTCAAGAAATCAAAAGATGATTGGGAATGGGAAGGATGAGAGCTAGAAAAGCTAAAAAACCAAGACATACAACTGAGCACTAAGGAGAAGATTGTACAAGCCATTGTATTCCTCATCACTATGTGTGGATGCAAAAGCTGGACAATGAAGAAAGTAGATAAGAAGAAAATAAATTCATTTAAGATGTGGTCTTGGAGAAAAGAGCTCAGAATACTGTGGACAACCAAAAAGGCAAACAAACGGGTCCTTGAACAGATCAAGCCTGAAATCTCTTTGGAAGCCAAAAAGACTAAGGGGTGAAACAGACAGGCAGGAAAAAGTGGTTTGAAGCTGCCTTTTTCAAAGTCGCATTGAAACCACACTGCCTGCTCCCAAGGTGGCTAGAGTGCACACGTCATGACCACACTGCATGGCTTCAAGCCATGGCACTGGATACATTATTATTATTATTATTATTATTATTATTATTATTATTATTCCTTCATCCCTGTGCACCTTCACAGGAGTGAACTGCCACCCATTGTATGGCTGTCCCTGTGAACCTGCACATATTCGCATGTGTAATATTTCACCAGGACAAGGGAATTGGAGCATAGGTGTGCCCATGCAGATGCCAGCAAGGTATAATCATGCCCCCCCCCCCCCCCCCTCTTTGTCTGTTTTGTGCATGTGGTACTCATCTCCATGAGAAGTGTCACAGTTTTTCTTTTGAGCGTTGCCACCCCCACTGCTTGGGTATGGCAGCTCCATCTGTTTTAAATGCACTCCTGCAACAGGGTGTTTACACTCAGAATTAGGTTTAGGGTTAGAATAGAGCACTGCTTTAGAACCGCTCTGGCATCGCTGCATTTAAACAAATGAGTGAAGGTGCACATGTTCCGTGAAGAAGCAGAAAAATCCCGTTCCTTTTTAGTCTAGCTTTTCTCCCCATAGGGCAGCTTGAGAGCGGTTCCTGGCCAGGTTTGAGGCTTGCATCATGTAAATGGCCCACCTAGAAGC
>NC_056525.1:231986946-232048278 GCF_019175285.1 Sceloporus undulatus
TTTCTGCGGCGGTGAGGGGGGGATCTACAATGGATATGGATTTTGGACAGGATTAAAATTGATGGATTCTGAAAAAAGCACCAAACCCGAACGGGCAGTTTTCATATCCCTAACTACCTGACAAAATGATAAGTTCACCTTAGATCACTGTAAATCAGAAACAACTTGAAGGCACACGTGCGCACGCACATACACACACACACACAACTACTATCCATGATAGGTGTTTCTAGACCAGAGGCAGTATGCCTCTGATATCAATTGCTGGAATACATGAGTGGAAGGGCGAAACTGTGCTCATGTCAGCACGGTGGGCATCCCATAAGCAATTGGTTGGCATTGCGTAACGAGAGTGTTGGACTAGATATGCCCTTTAGTCTGAATAAGTCAGCAATTCTTATTTTCTTAGGAGGATACAGAAGAATGGAAATGGAAGAAGGGTGAAGAAGTAGGAGCAGAAGAACTGTGAAATTCCTGCCCAGGAAAAGAAAATCATACAATGTTAATAGCCAAAGAGGCCCTTTTTACAGGATTATTAACAACCAAAGCAATTACAAACAACTGCCATAATGCTACGTTTAAGCTTATTGCACAGGCCCTGAAACAGGCCTGTCGCGTTATGAAAGGGTGTGTGATGGGAATGGAGGTGGCATAGAATGATCTTACCTCACAGGAGAACGATGACAACAACAATGATGGAAGTTTCCATCGCGTTCTGGATGTGTCCGAGAACGCTTCTAAACCATTCCTGAAAATTGCCCTTTCTGGGACGCATCCAGAACGCGTGGAAACTTCCGTCATCGTTGTCATTCTCCTGTGCAGTAAGATGCGTCTATGCCACCTTCCATTGCATCACGGCCCCTTTTGTAATGCGACAGGCCCATTTCAGGGTCCTGTGTGATAAAGCCCACAGACTGCAACAAGTGCCAAATGTCCTATTCATTTTGCACTGAGATATGAACTACTGGACAGTTCTTGATACACCGGTTAAAAAGTGGCTAAGCAACTGTTTGTTTTGTTGCTGTATACCTCCAAGACTTTTTACTTAAGCCATCCTAAGGTCAAAGTTGCAATGATGCAATGATGGATTTTCTTGGCAAGTTTCTTCAGAGGTGTCAGCCACTGCTCTCTTCTTGAGGCTAAGAGAGTTTAATTTGCCCAAGATGGGCTTTTATGCTTGAGTGGTGAATTGAACCCTGTCTCGCCGAGTGTAGTCCAAAACTAGACCACTACAGCATGCTGGCCGGAACTATAAAAGGCTTTTACTGTGGCCACAAATTAAAGGATTCTGCAAGGGCAAGGCTAGAGACACGGATCGCATTACCTGGATAAGTTAGCTTCTTATATAGGGTTGCCATAAGTGAGGACCTCCAAACTGGGACAAATGTAGGACAAATGCAGGACAACATTTCAAATGTAGGACACATTTTAAAAAATGGAGGACACGCAAAAAAATTCAGGGCTTTTTTAGAAATGTTAATATAAATCCATGTTTCTTAGCATGATCAAATGGAGGACATTTTGACATTATCCTAGACAGATCACGGAATGTACTTCCCTTTCTGGCCACCCCCCCTTTCCCCATTCCAAACAGCACATTTGAGCATTGAACATGGCTTTATTTTAACATTGCCCTTGCATATTTCAGAGGCTTATTCCACAACCCAACCCTTTGGTCAAGACTTTAGTTTTTCTTCATTTTGACTTGTTTGTTGTTGTATTCCACCCCACTAAATAAGGAGACATGAAATGGAGTTAATGGGTACAGTTGTTAAACAAAAAAGTCTTGTGAGACTCTGTAGCAAGAGGTGCATGCCATGTTAAGAACTGCATTAGCACACTTAGGCTGCTGCCACATGCTTTCACTCTCATCACTCCATCCTATGGAATCTGGGATTTGGTTTGTTTGTTGGTGCCAAGGCTGGGCTGTGAAATCTCAGGCATAAGAGAGGCAAAAGGCTTGGGCTGCATCTACACTGGAGAAATATCTGGTTTGAGACCACTTTAACTGTCTTGGCTGAATGCTATGGAATTCTGGGAATGGTGGTTTGTTCCAGCACCACAGCAGAATGGCAGTTAACCCCTGGAAAGCTCTTTGACCAGGTGACCAATCCCTCACCCCAAAATGTAGGGCACCCAAACAAAAAATGTAGGACATGGCCAAAAATAAAAGCTAAAACACCCAGTAATTATAATCCATTGCTTCTTAGCCATGATCCAAATGGAGGACATTTTGAAATTTGACGAACAGAAGAGGGATATCCTGGAAAAGGAGAGAGGATGCTGGTCACCTTGTCTTGGTCCAAAACACACTGCAGAAATAAACAATGCTGGACTGAAATGCCCAGAGTTCCTCACCAAAGCTGCATCCACATAGAGGAAACAATCCAGTTTGAGAGTGACTTAACTGTCCTGGGTTAGTGCTGGGGAATGCTGGGAATTGAGTACATTGTGGCCCCAGAGCTATCTCTGACAGGGAGTCCCCTAACCCTCCAAACGTAGTTGAACTGCAGTGCCCAATGCCTCCCCAGGTGCATACCACACTGAGGAATGGTCCAGTTAGATGCTGATGAGCTGCTCAGTGCTGGGGAATCCTGGGAATTGTAGTCATTGTGGGCCTCAGAGCCATCACTGACAGAGAAGTCTCCATGTCTCCCAAACACTACATTCCCAGGTTCCCTAGCACTGAGAAAGCAGTCTCAGAGTGGGTTATTATTCCTGCAGTGTGTGTGAGAGATATAAAAGCTAGGGACTGGATTCATTTGGAGGATTCTGTGTCCAAAACACACTGCTTGGACTGCCGGGCTCAGTGCTATGGAATCCTGGGAATTGTAGTTTATTGTGGCACAGAGCCTCTCTGAAGAGAAGGCCAAATGCCTCACCACGACCCAGAATTCCAGAGCGAGCTTTGGCAGTTGGGTTAAGGGTAGCTAAGTGCAGAAGGTAGAGGGGTGGGGGGGGGGAGAGAAAAGCCGGAGAGCGAAGAAAGCTCATCTTGGCTGTGATTACTCTGAGAGGAGGAGGAGGAGGAGGAGGAGGGAGGGAGGGAGGGAGCCAAGGAAGTGGCCAGGACCATCAGCCTCCTCTCTTCCCCCGAAAGAAGACTGCTGGCAAGAGCTGCCCCCAGGCAACGCCTCCTCTGTGGACCATTCAGCTTCCTTTTGTCAAAAGCGTCTGGTGCACAGAAACTAAAATTCCCAGATCCCATAGCACTGAGCCATGGATGTTTAAGGGGGGTGTCAAATTTCTGCACTTTTGCTACCCCAAAGCCCTTCCTATTTACAGCATGGCAAATCTCTTCCTTCCAGCCATGTAAAACCAACCCAAGTGGCAGGGTGCTGATTGCTTCTTTCCCATTGGTCAGCTTCGGGAAAGAATTGCTATCAAGTAAAGGTGTTTAGGGCCTCCAAACGATCCTGTGATAAAGATTCAAGATACTGACCTGGTAGACATTAAAAGATGAGGCATTTAGAACTCCAGTGAAACATGAAAATTTATGGCTTTTTTTTCTTTTCTCACTGTAACCTGGAAGTAAGGCCTCTTGCGAGAGTATATACCCAAGTGGGCTGGCAATAGCTCTGATGGCAGATGTCTTGAAGACTGCTCTCTAGGCTAAGCCAGGCAGGGGGTGGGGGGGTGGCACACAGCCATGGGGAGGGTGGAGCTGCCTCCAGGCCTTGCTGGGGGGAAGTCCTGGGGAGGGCAAACTGGGGTGGGACTGTGTGCCTGCCCCAAACCGGGAATTCCCCCCCGGCGGGATTGGCAACCCTATTGAAGCAGCCAAACCCATATTGTGATTGGCAGGTGGAGTGTTCTAATCCATCACAGATGCCAGATTTGTTGGCCTCTGAGCTAAGGTGTTTATCAGACAGCTCTTAAAGAGGTACTATCCAGTGTGACTCTCTAGCTGCCTCCTGTTGCGCTGGGGATTGGCAGTTTTAAGGAGGGGTATTTAGATTCTCAGGCAGAGAAGTTCAGCTCCTTAAACTGCCAATCCCAGCATGCAACAGGAGGCGTGCTAGAGGAGTCACACTGGAATATAGTACCTCTTTAAGAGCATAGTGTGATAACATCAGAGAGAAGTTGCTCTCTACTGACCACTCAGACAACCCTTCTTTTGTTATTTTTTTATGAGCCACCAGCGACAGTTGGAAAAGTCAATTTTTAGACTAAATTCCCGAGATTCTCCCATCAGCATAGGCCCGCAGCTAAGTTATCGTGTGCATAGTCAACTGATGTTTGGCTAGTCACAGCAGTGGTGTTACACACTTCATCTATTTTTCTGTGTCTGAAAATGGCAAGTTTAACTCATGTGCTAAGAATGTTAAGAGGCTAAATTCCAGCCTTTTCTCATGAGGTTCTTGGACAAACCCTGGTTGTGATCAAGATTCATATTTTTCACCTTTCTTGGAAGGAGAAGAACATAGCCTTTGTCATTTAAAAATATTTTTGGTGGCATTGGTCTAAAAATTCCATCAATATTTTACCAGGTTTTTGAATCATGGTTCCTGGAAACTTAGGGGCTCGTGCTGGCAGAAGGGCAGTCCGTGCCGCCCCCTTTAGCTCTGCATATACCACAGCCACAACGGTGTGGCGTGTGCACTGCCTGAAAACGCTCCTTAGAGCAGCTTCTTTTTGCTGTGCCCCAAGTGCTGTGCACGATTGTTGTGATGCTCTTTCTGGGCAATGATGTGTAACGCTGCGTGGTTTTGTGCATCATCATGGCACGCCTGCAGGACGGCAGCAGCCAAGCCATGATGGCAGCGTCCTCCATGGCATGTAATGCCCAGCCTCATCTAGCCCTAGTTTGTGGTGAGGGCACCGCAAACTGCCTGTCTGTACCAGGCTTTCTGTACAGGTTCTATGAGCGGCTGCTGGAATTCCACCAAGATTATGACTGAAATGATTATAAATACATGAGCTGTAATGATCTTTTTATGCAGGGGTTCCCTAAGACCTGATTTTCCCAAGGGTTCCTCCAAGTAAAGTTGTGAAAGGCTGTTTTACACTGTCTAACTAAAGGAAAACCATGCTGTGCTCCTCATCATTAAATCTGATCTAGGGATATGCTCTGTTTATTCTTGTTCCCATTTAAGATTTAAGAATTTGGTCAATATCTCAAGAGCTCTGCTTTTTGTATTCATTTCTCGAAATACCCCAAGTTCTGAGCAGTGTTATGAAAACATTTGCATACTGAGCATATGCATGTTTTTAGTGTAATGTCTTTGGGGAAAAGTGCAGTGCGATATTGTATGACCTGATGCATCAGTTGTTTCTTGTTCTGGAGGCAGCCGCTTCTTCCCTCTCAGCCAACTGAGATGCTCTTGTTTTCTAGTACAGGTGAGATAAAGAGTTCTTGAAGTGTTCCTTATCTTCGGTGCCCAGAAACTCTTCGATAAGAAAGAAAGAATAAAGGTTCATGACAGCTGACATGTCAATAGCAGGCGCGGGGGGGAATGACAAGAAAACAATGTATTGTGATGACATTAGGTTTGCTTTAATATTCACTCCTATATGTATTGAGATCAGAATAAAACTATGCACAGTCACAGCAGTTAGTTATTATCCAAAATGCCACATGCCTCACATTTTGGATTAACTGATTTATATTGGTTTAAAAGAAAGTGATGGCATAACAGTAATTTAGCCTAGTGGACCCCCCAGGGCGGCATGATACATGTGGCCTCTCTACAGGGTGCATGGCATCACAGAGCTCCTCTGCCATGTGTTTCACACGACCTAATGCCAAGGAGCGCATAAGCCACAGCACACGGCTATTGCACCCTTTGCAGAGCGCTTAAAGGAGAGTTGTTTTTGTGGCTCTTTTTTGTGTCTGCAAAGGCCAGATTGGGGTCGAGGCATGCGTTGCCATGGTCCTGATCTGGCTTAAAGGGGAGCTTGGGGCAGCTCTGGGCTGTCTGCACAGCCCCATATCACTAGGAGCAAGAAAACAAAAGGCAAAAAATGGCCACAGTATCCATCTGTTGTAGGGGTGTGACAATACCCTCCAATGGACTGGTTTGGCAGGGACAAGTCTCAAAACCTCTCCTGTCCCAATTTTCCAGCAGTTTTTAAAATGTCCTTGTTTCTCTCTCCTCCTCCTATCTTTCCCTTGGTCTTCAGCTTACTGTATATACTGGACTGTAAATTGACCTCATGTATAAAAGTTAAGGGGAGGTTTGAGGGTCAAAATTATGGATTTTGTTTATAGATAAGTCGAGAGTAAAACTTAGGGGCATGTACAAAGGATCTAAGGATGAAGCAAAGGAAAACAATGCCAAAGAAATATACAAAATACCCGCCAGGCACAACTGTTTCTACTCATCCTAAAGGTGGATGGATGAGAGAACAGACGCAGGGGGCAGTGTTTCCCGGGCAGATTACACTTTCACCAAGAGGTGGGTCTGTCTGTCTGTCTGTCTATCTATCGTTACTCATCTATCTATCTCACTATCTTCTATCATCATTATCTATCTATCTATCTATCTATTATCTATCTATCATCTATTAATGTTAGCTACATACACTAACCTGGGGTAAGTCATATTCTAGGAGCTTACATATGATATATTACAGTACATCTGTAGAACATGCGCAAAGTCAGTTCAAAGTGCAAAGAATTTGCATTAAAAAAACCACTGCAGTAGGGAACAGATTCTGTCAGACTTGGAAAGATAGAAGGGTTAGTCCTGGTAGTACTTGTGGGACCACAAAGAAAAATCAGGTGCTAAGATTATATTTCAGAGGAAGCCAATAGCAAGCCACCTCTGAATAGTTCGGCCTAAGAAACCCATGAAATTCATTTGGTTGCCATAAGTGAAGGCAGCAATGAAGGCATGCACACACACATGCACATGGGGGGGGGGGGTTGCGGTTGCTGGTCCCCACATCAAATAGCTGAGAATCACTGGATTAAATGAATGAAAGAATGAATGTGTCCATTTGACACTTTTTCACCTCTTGAAAAAAAAAGTTGTGGTAGATTTAAACATAAAAAAATATAGTTTAAAAAATACACATGGGACAAGGAGATCTCAGATTATTTTATTAACTCCGTATTCAATGTACTAATATACCACATTTCCAGGCAGCAGAAAGTGTTTGACTGTTGGTTAAAAAACTAAAAAACATAACTGAACTACCCCCAGAAACAAACACTACATGATACAGTCGGCCCTTTTATACATGGATTTTATACACGGATTCAAGCAGCCATGGTTTGAAATGTTTTTAAAAAGTATAAATTTCCAATATCAAACCTTGATTTCCATTTTTTATAAGGGACATATTTTGCTATGTCATTATATTTATGGGACTGAGCATCCACGGATTTTATTATCCACGGGGGATCCTGGAACCAAATCCGTGTATAAAAGGATCCACTGTACTGGCATAAAATAATTGTCAGACTAGCCAAAGCAGGCCCATGAATGAATTGATTATAGAAGGACTTTATCACACTAGCTAGAGTGGGAATTTAAAAGAATAAGTGTTTTTACCGGGGTACTATACATGACTGGCTCTGTCCTGTGTTGCTCTGCATGCCCTTGTTACTCTTATGCACCTTTGCATTGACAGCAAAACCTGTCAATAGGCTCCTCAATCTAGCTGCATTCCATTTCTGCTTTTAAATAAATAAATTTCTGCTTTGGTGTGATAGGTTCGTTCCCCACGTAGTCGCTTTTCAGGTATCCATGTGGTCTGACTGGCCGTGCTGCTCCTCTCCTCTCTCCTCTCCCTCTTGCAGCAATCATAGCTGCCAGTACCTTCCCAAAGCTGTCACACAGCAGCTGTCTTTGGGAGATGAGTGGCACCACAACTTCATTCCCAGTCTTCTCCTACAAGGCACGCGATTGGCAATGTGGAAACAGATTACACATGGATTGCCAAAGCACTATTGTGAGGAGAAGTGGGATAGAATGAAGCCAAACTGGTATGCTTCCATCTTTAACTGTGCAATTGTGGCAGGACAGCAAGCTGGTGTGATGTGTCTAATGTTGACTCACTCGGCCCTGTGCAGACCGGCAGTTTGTTCAAGCTGGGGGTGGGGTTGGGGTGTAGCATCTACATAAGGCATGTCCTGGCTCTGCCCCAGGGTGCTGTGATGCCGTGCGCTGCACTGCATGGCACATCAGATCATGGTGCTCTCTGGTGCGCTTGCACAACATACACCAAAGGAACGCCTTCAAGTGTTGTGTCATGGCTATTGTTCCCTTTCCAAGGCCAAAAAAGCTGTTTTGGGGCTCCTTTTTGCAGATGGAAAGGCTGGGGGGCCGACAGTGGGCGGTGTCGCAGCCCCAATCTGGTACGCCTGGAGGCAGCTGCAGACTGCCCCTTAGGGTGCACAGCCCCCAGTTTCATGATTCAGAAACTGGGATCCTACGATTTGGCCAGAATCCAACAAACTAGTTCTACCATGAATTGGACACATCAACTGTGAATGCAACTGAAGTGTGAAATGCCGTATATATTTGACTATGATTGGCCTCATTATACATAAGAGCAGGTTTGAGGACAAAATTTGGATTTTTATATGTCCTGTGGATAGATGAGGGTAAAACGTAGTGACATGAACCAAGGATTTAAAGGTTGAAGCAAAAAAAATCAATGCAAAAAACTTACAGAATTCCAGCAGGCTCTGTTTGTGCTCTGCTAAAGGCTAGATAGATGAGAGAGTATGGAGTGTATGTGTGTGTGTCAGGGTTCTACGACAGATTACACTAGTCTTGTCTTTCACCAGGGAATAGTTTCTTTTTTAATAAGAGTTGAGTACATACTAACATTGACTCATGATAAGCAGAATCAGGTTTGTGAGTCAAATTTTTGACTAAAATTTCTAGATTTAGACATATATATATACAGTAGTTGCAACCTGTTCTACTCTTAGACTGTACCTCCCAGCTTCTTATCCATTCTTAAACTGATAAGGAATGTTAGACCCTGAAATGCAACAACCTTGGAGGGCTGCATGATTTTCATCCCTATATAAACATTCAACACCAACAATAAAAACAGCAGCACGCTTAAATTTCTTCAACTACGAGAGAATCAGCACAGCAATTAAAAGCAATTTCAATTAAGAAGAGATTCAAACAACCAGGTCGTAAGGCCCCCTTAAAAGCAGTCAATGAGGGAGCCAGATGCATTTTGCCAACAGGGGTGTGGCCGCTATGACAGATTTTTCAAAGCTTACTTTAAATAACTCACAAATGAGCGGTGCTCCCAACAAAATTTGCTTTGATCAAGTTGCTCAGGACTTAGGAAAAACAACAAAGAGTCTTGTGGCACCTTAAGGCTAAACCATTTTTAGATGTAAGCTTTGGGTGGACACGGGCTCTTCATCAGGACTGGAAAGTGATGTATGTTGGGGAAGTACATCTCTCAGCCTCAGGGATGGCAGTGGCAAACCCCCTGTGAATAAACCTGCCAAGAAAACTCCATGATATATTCGTCTGAGCCCTGGGGTGCAGTGGTTAAATGCCGTGTACTGCAGCCATTCACTCGAAACCACAAGTTGCGAGTTCAAGACCAGGAAAAGGCCCAGCTCGACTCAGGCTTGCATCCTTCCGAGGTCACTAAAATGAGTACCAGACTGTTGGGGGCAATTAGTATTGCTCATGCTTACTTGCTGTTCACCGCTATGACTTTGAATAGCGATATAATAAAAATATATATATTTAGCTTACTTGCTGTCCCCTATGATCTTTGGAAAGCGGTATATATAAATAAAACAATATAAAATTATTATTTATTATTATTATTTATTATTGTCGCCATAATTGGAAATGACTTGAGATGCCTACCAAGTCATCCTTGTTGGTTAGGATCAAGGTGACTTGGTTAATGAGGTGCAAGTGGTGGGATCCTTAGGTGGAAGTGACCATGTTCTCTGGAGTTTGTTATACCATGGAAAGGAGAAGCCAGGCGAGGTCAGACACGCCTTCTAGACTTTAGGAAAGCAATTTAGTAAACTTAAAGAATACTGGGTGTGATCCCATGTCAACATAGTAAAAGAGAAGGGCTCAGATGGATGGGAGTTTCTTAAAATTGAGTTCTGAAGGCACAATTTCAAACAGTTTCAATGAGGAGAAAATGGAATGTCTCAAGAACCAGGATGGATGACTAAGAACTTTCAACTGAGCTAAGATTAAAAAGGGACATGTTAAGAAATGGAAAAATGGGAACTACCAAAGAGGAATTCAAACAAATAGCAGCCTGTGTAGGGTAAAGTCAGAAAAGCCAAAGCACAGAATGAACTCAGGTGCTAGAGAGGTTAGAACAACAAAAGGCTTTTTGGATATGTCCGCAGCAAAAGGAAGAAGAGGAAACGTAGGGCCACTGCATGCAGAAGTGGCAAAATGCTAACAGAAGACAGCAGAAAGGCAGATTACTCAACACCTTCTTGCCTCAGTCTCTCGAAAAGGCAAAGGAACTCAACCTGACGTATGGAGCAGAGGACAGAAAAGAGGAATTCACGCACAAGAATAAGTAAAGAGATAGTACAGGAATACTGTTCAACCTAAACGGATATAAGTCTCCAGGACCCGATGAACTCATCCAAGGGTATTAAAAGAACTGTCAAATGTAATATCAGAACCATTGGCAATACTTTGGAAGTCCTGGAGAACAGGAGAAGTGCCAGCAGACTGGAGAGGGCAAACGTTTGTCCCATCTTTTAAAAAGGGGAAAAAGAGGTCCCAACAATTATCGTCCAGTTGTCTGACATCTATACCAGGAAAGATTCTAGAGCAGATAATTAACAAAGTCTGTGAACATCTGAAAGCAATTCCTAATACAAAAAGTTAACACGGTTTCAGAGAAAGAATCATGCCAGACAAACCTGATCTCTTTTTTGAAAATTACCAACTGTTAGATGAAGGGAATGCTGTGGATGTAGTATACTTGACTCTCAGTAAGGCCTTGACAAAGTTCCCACTATTCTTGCAAACAAGCTTGTAAATGTGGGCTAGACAAGTAACTGTTACATGGATTTGTAATTGGTTGACTGGCCAAAGCAAAGAGTGCTCCACATGGCTCCTTTTCATCCTGGAGAGAATGCAGTGGGGTCCCACAGGGCTCGTCTGGGCCCAGTGCTATTCAACATCTTTTATCAGACTTGGAGGACAAAATTGGGGGCATATATCAAATTTGCAGATGACACCAATTAGGGGGAATAGTAATACCCCAGAGGACAGGATCAGTTCAAAATGACCTGACAGACTAGAAAAACGGGCCATAGCTAACAAAATGAAATTCAACACAGAGAATGTAAGGTACTGCACTTAGGGCGGAAAAACAAAGAAAAACGAAAAGCACAGATATAGGATGGAGGACAACTGGCTGAATGAAACTACCTGTGGAAAGGGATCTAGGAGTCAGTAGACCACAAGTTGAACATGAGTGACAGTGTGATGCGGCAGCTAAAAAGGCCAATCATTTTGGCTGCTCAATATAAGTATAGTGTCTAGATCAAGGGAGTCATAGTGCCACTATATTCTGCTCTGGTCAGGCCCCACCTGGAATATTGTGTCCAGTTCTGGGCACCACAATTCAAAAGGACATTGAGAAACTGGAGCGTGTCCAAGGAGGGCGACTAAAATGGTGAAAGGTCTGGAAAACCATGCCCTACGAGGAACAACTTGGGAGCTGGGGATGTTTAGCCTGGAGAAAGAAGGTTAAGAGGCGATATGATAGCCTGTTTAAATTTGAAAGGATGTCATATTGAAGAGGGAGCCAGCTTGTTTCTGCTGCTCCGAAACTGGACCCGAAGCAATGGATGCAAACTGCAGGAAAGAAGATTCCACCTAACATTAGGAGAACTCTGACGTAAGGGCTGTTCGACAGAACAACTCCCTCGAGTGTAGTGGGTCTCCTTCCTTGGAGGTCTTCAGCAGAGGCGGATGCCATTGTTGGGGATGCTTATTGTGATTTCCTGCATGGCAGGGGGTTGGACTGGATGGCCCCTGTGTCTCTTCCAACTCTATGATTCTAACAACAACAACTCTCAGTTGTTGGAGTTACCACTACATGGGGTGTGTATGGAGCTAAGGAGAGATGATGAATATGCGGGGGGGGGGGGGGGTTTCTTTAAATGGGGGGGATTCTAAAAAAAAACCCTTTTAAAAAATGACAAAGAAATTGCTGGCTGTCCATGCTGACTGTTGGAAGATCTAATAATTTTTGGATGACTGAGGCATGGGGAGACTTGATAGAGGTTTCTGGAATTGCAAGTGATGTGGAGGGGGTTGATAGAGGCATTATGGAGTTTTCTTGGCAGGTTTATTTATAGGGGGTTTGCCACTGCCATCCTCTGAGGCTGAGAGAATGTGGCTTCCCCAACATACTAGCACTTCCCAGTCCTTGTCGGTGGCTGCCCCTAGACTCTGTAACTCCCTTCCTAGGGAGGCCCAAATGGTCCCTTCTTTGTTATCCCTCCATCAGCAGGCTAAACTCTTTTTATCAAGACAGGCTTTTAAAACTGAACGTTTTTTAAAAAGAGGCTAGAGCAGGGGTAGGCAACCTTTTTGAGCCAGGGGCCGGGTTGCTGTCCCTCAGACAACTGGGGGGCCGAAGCTAAAAAACAAATAATAAATTTTTTTTAAAAAAAATTAAATATATAAATAAACCAGGAGAAATGTAGGACAAAATTTTCAAATGGAAGACACTTTTTTTAAAAAATGGAGGACACGTGAAAAAATTTGCTGATTTTTTAAAAAATGTTAATATAAATGCATGTGGCCATCGGTGGCAGGACTGGGCTAGGGCCGGTCCCAAGGCCTTGCTGGGCCGCATCCGGCCTGTGGGCCGCAGGTTGCCTACCCCTGGGCTAGAGGGTGCTGTGCTGAATTCTTTTTAAGAGTCTTTAATCTTTTAAATTACATTTTAGTCTTTTAGCTTGAAATGTGAAAATACTGTAAATAGTGTAATGTTTTCTTTTTTAATGTTTTTAATTCTTTTTAAATTGTGAGCCGCTCCGAGTGCCAAACTTGGGGGGGGGGAAACAGGATACAAACAACAACAACAAGGAATCTGTTAGTAACACGTAACTTATGGAGTTACATCTCTGAATTAGAGTCAAAGTTTCAAGTAGTGACGCAAATGATCAGAAAATGAGTAAAGTTTTAAGAAGTAACATTCCAAGCTCTGTATCAAATAGACTCCTGGATATATTCTTATGCTTTGCTTCTTTCAGAGACTCCTGGCAAGACCAGTGAGCTTTTTCTGGTATCCACTGCTTGTATAGCATGCAAAGGGCTTTGTTTTTCAAATCAAATTCTCCAGTTTTGGAATGGCTTCTATTCTGAACAAGACACCGCAACATTCTAGTTCTGAAGATATTATTCTGCTTATCCCCACCGAGAGAGTGCTGCTGAGCTCATAAAACAACCAGACTGCTTGTTCTTCATTTGAGCTACAGGTCTTCATTTAGAGCAATGTTACTTTCTAAAAACACCTTGGCTAAGTCCCTAGCTGGGATGTTATGTTTGCCTTCTACTGTATTAAATCCTTTGGCTAGGGAAGGAACACTGTTGTTTTTCTCAGCTTTAAAAAAAGGAAAAAAAGGGGGGGGGGAGGAGAGAAGGAATAACCCCCTAACAATGGAACGGTTTCATTTAGCTAGAAATATCTCAGATAAGAGACAGCCATAAAAATAGATTGGTTTTATAGCGACAAGCACAGCGGAGAAAATTATGTTACATAGCGAGGGCTCACAAGGGCCGTGTGGCAAATCACTGACTTTTTCATCACAGGAAAGGTGAGATTGCTCTAAGGTAAATGCTAGGTGAGCTGCCACAAGCAGCGGGAATGGTTCGTATTATGCTCCTTTCTCCGTGTGAATCTCATGCTGCCACACTGCTAATACCTAACTCTCCATAAAGTAACTGCTGGAATGGATGAGGTGGAGGGAGGAGGGACAGGAAAGAAGAAGACGAAGAAACCAAGGCAGAAGTAAATCCACAGACTAATTGTTTCCCAGCAAAGAAATAACTCTTGAGTGCTGAGGAAAGAGTGAGCCCTGGAGATCTTAAACACATTTATCTTTATATGGAAGGAAAGATGTAGACACGTTCCAAGCAGATGGACATGAATCACACAGCAAAGCATAATTCTCCTTCCCCCTTTCTGGTGATGGGATAGGACCAGTGATGGGAAGGGCTTGTGAATAAGTTCCTTCCACAAAGCATTGCTAATTCAGTACTCATTCCAGTCAATGGGGAAAAATAGGAATAATTAACTAGAAAGGAGAATGGGAAGGGATGAGATATGGTCAGAGTGGCTCCTAGGAGCATCAAGAGGGGATTTTTTGAAGAAGGAAATATTTCCACTTCAGAGAAAAAGGAGAAGAAAAAGCCTTCTGGCTTTGGTCCACCTCTCTTATGCAGTTTTGACTTGGTAAGTCACTGCAAGCTGCTCTGATGATTTCTGTGTGCCAAAAGGACTGTAGCAAACACAGAGGCATTGAGAATCAAAAGGAAGGCACTGAAATGTTTTGGGGTGGGGTCAGGAAGATGGGCACTTGAAAAAAATACAAAAATATTTTTTTGGGGAAAGGAAACAAGGGATAATTCTTTTCTTTAACAATGCTTTGTGGAAGGAAAGCCCACTGAGCACAGAACATGTTTACAGAAAGCTGATGACCTGTTGGAAAAGAAATGTGGGTCAAGGTGTGCTGGAATACACTGCCTTGCTTGAGTTCCCTGTATATTATCACAGGGATGGGGAACTTAATTAGATCCAGAGGATCATTTTTGTGCTCACTTGGACTTTGGTTAGTACATCCCCCAAAACCTGCCACATACTTAAAAAAATTATCAGAATGAAAAATAGCCAATGGCAATTTGGGGGGGGGGAGATGCAATTCGTTGTCTTTAGGTTCAATGGTCACCTGAAACAGCACCAGAATAGCCAAACATATCCCCCACCCAAGTTTCAGGATCACAAATGGCTATTTTCACACTGGACAATAATGTTGGTATGTGTGTTGGGGTCTGGACTATATGTACACTCAGGTCCAGGTGGACTACACAGGATTTGCTAGAGATATTTTACCCATTCTGCATCTGAATAACTGCACTCCTGATAGATGGGCACAACATTTTGTTGCAGATCCTTCTACTATGACATAATAATTGCTATTTTCAAATAAGGTTCAAGAGCCTTCTCACTGGCTGCTCCAGACTTTGGAACTACAGTACTTCCCTAGGATGGCTCAGCTTTGCTCTCCTTCTGATGGCAAATCAAAATACTTCTGCGCCATCACAGGCTTTTACAATCTAGCTAGTGTTTGGCTTTTAATGCTGTGAAGTTCTGTTTTAAGGTGGGTATGTAGTCTTTCAATGCATTTTAATATTTTTAATATTTAACTAAATACTAGTTTAACTTCATAAATCTTATACTGTATGTATACTTTTATTAAAGTTTTTGTATTGTTGCTAACCTGTATTGTTTCAAATATGGTGTCAACCACCTAGAGTTTCATTTTCAGGAGAAAGTCTGGATAAAAATGAATATACCTATCATCATCATCATCATCATCATCATCATCATCATCATCATCGCCAAATAACTGGTGGCCATTCAGAGTTGACTGGTTGGCAAAACATTGCTGCATGTGGATTTATTGTCACACTTATGTTGGATCCACCACTTAACACTGGGTTGGGGATGCTCTGATTGTGGATTTCTTACATTGGGTAGTAAGAATTTGGGATATATAGCTTGGAATTCCTGTCTCCATTTAGAATTCTGTGTATTTTGAGGGCATAGTCTCAATGTTCTCATACCCGAGGACTGACAATATTAAGTATCTGCGGCATTTCACCATGCTACTGATGACATTTAAAGAATGATCTATGAAATTAATAGAGGTGACAGGAGCAGGGCCGGGAGAGATGCTGAAATTCTAGGCACGTCAATTTTGCAGATATGTTGGAATTGGAATATCTAAACCAGTTTTTACATCGTAGAATATTTTCTGTTTCTCTCTGTGTTTCCTTTTATTATTATATTTTAAAATAAATGTTCATCATTAATTTATTTTGGGAGTCAGTGGGAAATCAGCTTTGGCTCTTATGCCCAAGCTGACAGTCTAAGGTATCATCAGAAAGATTACAATGAAATGTTAGAGAGAGATATTATACCCTTCAGGCTGACTGAGTCAAGAAATGTCTCTTTGTGAGAATTCCTCCTGATTCTATGTGAAGCCCTTAGCTGCACATAACCACTTTCTTTTATACTCCCCTCAACAGCCATCATATTTATTGTATTACATATTACATTTAAAGGAAAGCCCTGCTATAAACTGGTTTTTGACTAAATATTATAAAAACAATGTTGGGGCTGGCATCGGTAGATTAAGCATAAAAATTAATTGTCTTGCAATGAGAGGAAAGGACTTTGCTAAGAACCTAGTGGGCTAGCAAGCCATGAGTGCTCCGCATACCCTAAAGCACCACTGAAAACATTATTACTCAACAAGCCACAAAGCCTGGCTTCTGAGAGGAGACTTTCACAGTATGACATGCATAATTCATTAAGAGACTATTACCAAAAAAATGGGAAGAGGGGAATCTGCCTACCAAACGACAATTGTATTACTCGCACAACAAGTTCTAGCAAAAGCTACATTTGTTCACTCTGATCTGGCTAAATGGATCCATTCCCATAAGCAGGATCCTTTGGATTAGGAACTGGGGGCATGAAATAGGAAATATTGCACTGCACTTTTCCCCAAAGGCATTACACTAAAATGGCATTTCTTCAATGGCAGGTGAAGTAAAAGGTGAGGTCAAATGTGCTTCTAGTACTTTTTTTGGTGCAATGAACAAGGCTTATTCCTCTCAGCCATAAAAACCCACTTGGTGACCTTGGGCAAGACACACTCTCTTAGCTACAGAGGGAAGCAAAGCACCCTCCCCAAACAAATCCTGCGAAGAAAATCCCATGGTAGGTTTACTTTAGTGTCTTCAAAAGTTGGAAACAACTTGAAGATATGTAACAACAAACAAAATTCTTGCTATATTTGAACATCCCAAGGTATTTGCAGAAAAATTATTCTGTGGAGGAAAAAAACGGGAGCATTTTTATGCGGATACTGGTTTCCCATGAAAAAACAAAACAAAAAACAAAAACCCATACATTTTTTCTCCATAGAATAATACTTCTGCAACACTTCAGGATGTTGGAGAAAATGCTACAAAATTCTTGCAGGTCTATTATTCTTCCTAACAGGGTTTTCTGGCTGTCAGGAACCCCATTTTTGATGTAGGGATGCATCATTATGATTCTGCCCCCGGTATTACTTTAAAACTGTGCATTACATCAAATATGAAATTCAGGAATACTTGGGTATGATTTTATATTTAGAGGCCACTAGTAATCAGAGACATTAAGTGAGTAGTGAGAATGGTCTCGTTAGTCAGAAATAAACTTGAAGGCACATAACAACAACATCTCATGTGGTGCTGGAGGACAGTTTACAGTTTTGTGTATTGCCAAAAAGACAAATACAGTGCACCCGCCTTATACTCAGGTGCGTCTTAACACCGCTTAAAACTTTGGTCCCAGAGGCAGAGATAATATTCAAAGAATAAGGATATGGTTTTTCAGGCTATGTGGCCATGTTCCAGAAGTGTTTGTTTCTGACGTTTCACCAGCATGGAACTTCCATGCCAACATTCTCTGAAGATGCCAGCAACGGATGCTGTTTTTACATCACAAAAAAGAAGTGTAGCTTTAACATCTTTCAACAGATTTTTATTGAGAACTAAACTATACAGAAGTGAAATGAAACAGCCTGATAAAACTTGCATGAGTAAACAAAAACACTTTGAGCATTCTAGGAAGGAATGTGTTTTCCAAATTCCATTATTGCTGTTGTGTTCCTTCAACTTGTTTCTGACTTATGGCGACCCTAAGGCTCATGGGGGGAGGGTGGGTTGGTAATGCATCCAGGGATGATTTTTTTCTTTCACTAATCCCCACTTTTTAAAAATGATTTCAATGTTGGTGGCAGACTTATAGATCTATTGTTTTTAAATGTGTTGGGAGTAGCTGGTGAGGCAAGCTTTTCTGCACTCCTCTTTTTTCTAGGTTTTGCTGTCCTTATGTGCAAGGTAAGGGATTTTGGAGGCAGCTGCTGTTTACCTTGCCTGTTGCAGGCTGACACATGTCTATAATAAGATCAGATAGAGTAGCATCCCATTCTTTCCTAGCTCAAAGTTTATTGAATTGTTTACTGCACACATGCTGCCACCAAAACTCTGTGTTTCTCTGCCCCTTTTTTGCAATCTTCTCAGTACTGACGCTGCTAAAAAAGCTTCCAGCTAGACAGAGATCAAGGAAGTAGAAGAGGCTAGGCAGGCATTAAAAGATTTATTAAATATAAACTTCTTTCTCAGAGGTTTTGTTAATTGAGGTATGCCTGTAATACCATCCCCACTTCCCACTGGAAGTACATCATTTCTTACTTCTGCCGCTACAATTGGGTAGTGCGTGATGGATTTATCATCCCACTTTCATTGGAACCACTGGCTGACATCAGGGATCTAGTCTAACTAGGACTAGAAATCAGACTAGACTACTGTATGAGTTGGTCCTTATTTTTGTGACTTTGCAGAACTTCAGCACCATAAAGACTGAAGGCCTGAGTTATACACAAAGGAGACAGAAGTGCTAGATGAAATGAATAAAATATTATGTTTACCACAAGGCCCATCAAACACATTCCACTAAACAAAGTAGATGCATACATATTTAGATACACAATAAATGCCCAACTGCACTAGAGCTGGATTTCTAATTATATTAAAATTAACTGTTATAGTTAACTAGAGAAGAAGAGAGCCAAAATAAATTCTTTGGCAATTTTGTTAAGCAGAGCATGCAAAAGGCAGAAGAGGAATAAATATAAAGAAGGCACAGACCCTGTTCTTGAAATATAGGTCCACACTGTTTAAATCCAGGGTAGGCGAGTTTAAAACTGTTTAAATCAAGTAACTTTAAAAAATAAACAACACTCCTGGTTTTTTAAAACTGATTATTCATATATATATTTAAAGTCTGGCTATTATTACTATTTCCAACCTTCTCACTGAAATAACAACTATTTGAATTTAAACATTTTCTTTAACAGTTTATTGGAAATTGTTCATTGTTAAACTAGTGTCCGGTGTAAGTTGTTTCTTTTTAATCACTTTATTTTATAGTGCAAGAAATGCCATTCAGAAACAAATTCTTCAGTTAATTTCAGCCAAAACAACTTGCTTTGAAAGACAACTTTTAACAGAACAATTATTATTTAAAGTAGTCGCCATAACACCTGAACTGCATTTTGCTACTTAATTTTCTGATTTAGTCTTAAATTGAGTTAGTCCTATACATGCACACACATACAAAAAACTTGTTTAATTAAAACAAAACCAGCCCAGTTTAAACAAACAAACAAACAAACAAACAATACAATCTTTGAGTTTTTCTCCCAACCCTAAATCCCTAGTCAAAGGGACAACCAAGCAGTCTTCTGTAGTTTTCCTGACTAAATTGAGACTATTGTTCTTTGGACTTATCATAAGAGAGCATGCATGACCCATTGGAAAAGATAATAATGCTTGCTAAAGTGGAAGGCAGTAGGAAAAGAAGACCACAGGTCAAAAGACTCAGTCAAGGAAATCATGGCCCTGAGTTTGCAAGACTGAGATGTGCCAGACCAAGGCTCATGGAAGCACAAGCTTGGTCTCATCTGTTTCCAGAACTGTGAGCCAGAAGCAACTGAGAAGTGAGCCCTTTGTTTCTTCATCACCCTCGCCTAGACTTGATGTCTTAAAAACACACAGTGATGACACATGCCAGGAGTGTGTTTGCAATGCTTTATAGATAACATGGATACGTGCACTTGGATTACTTGCTAATAACCAGGGCACACAGATGTGCTTGCTAAAATTAATGTCTTGAAGTGGAGTGGTCAGAGTTGGAGGAAACGGGACACTAAATCTAAGGAAGCCAAACAGATGTTTCCTTTACTATGCTACACCCTTTTTGGAACAGAATTAGTAATATGTCTGAGTTGAGTAAAAAGCAGTGACAGTTGTGGCTTCCGTATCAGGAGGGTGGGTGGGTTTAGATCTGCTCTGGATTTTACTCCAAACTTTAACGGAGCTATCTATGGTGCTGAACGCATTTGAGCTAACAGGGTTCAGCTCCTTGCATAGACCCTTTAACGTTTGGACTAACCTTGTCTCTCAAGATGTTTTGCACTACAACTCCCATAATTCTTTACAATTCACCATGATGAGTAGGGCTTCTGAGAGCCTAAGCCCAAAACATGGGTGGTAGTGGGGAGAACAAAACTTTGCTCACTCATGAGCTATAAAAAGCAATTGGGGATTGTACTTCATCCCTAATCAGGATTGTAATAGAGCTGGGATTTGCAAGCAATTTGGATGGAAATTAAGGTGGTTTAAGTAGCCCATCGGGTTACAGAGCAGTTGATCAGCAAAAGAAAACTAGGAGAAACTGAAAAGAGTTTAGGGGCAAAACTTAGGTTTTTGCTTGTTTCGGTTCAGTATGTCTGCCATCTTAAAGGGAAAGTGAAGGTGTTATGTCAATAAATCATTCTTAAATTGTTTGCAAATACTGGATGAATTGTCTGCCTGGGTTTATGGAGGGGAAAGAGAGAGAAACCAGGTGTGGCTGACGAATGCTTGCAGAGAACAAACAACACCATCTAGTGGTATGTTTGGTACCACAAGAGCCAATGTCGATATAAGCCTTCTTTTCCTAGCATAAAGACTTTGGGGCTCAAATATGTATCTGTGAACACTTAAAATACTTCCTGAACACTTTCAGCATCTTGAAAGGATAGGCTGAGTCTCCCTTATTCAAAATTATTGGGAACAGAAGTGTTCTGGATTTTGGATTTTTGTGCATTTTGGAATACTCGCATTTATAAATCCATTTGTTGTTGTCGTTGTGTCTTCAAGTCATTTCTGACTTATGGCAACCCTAAGGTGAATCTATCACGGGGTTTTATTGGCAAGATTTGTTCAGAGGAGGTTTGCCATTGCTTTCCCCTGAGGTTCAGAAAGTGTGACGTGTCCAAGGTCACCCAGTAGGTTTCATGGCCAAGAGGAATTGAACCCTGGGCTCCAGAGTCATAATCCAACACTCAGACCAGTAACCACACTGCTTAATAAGATACAGTATCTTGGAGATGGAACCAAAGTCTAAACACAAAAGTCATTTATCTTTCATATATACCTTACACACATAGCCTGAAGATTATTTTTTATACAAGATGTTGAATAATTTTGCGCATGAAACAAAAGTTTGTGTAGATTGAACCATCAGAAAGCAAAGGTGTCACTATCTCAGCCATCCATGTGGAAAACTTTGGATTTTGGAATATTTCAGATTTTGCAATTCAAGATAAAAGAGTTTCAACTTGCATAATTAAGCCCACACTGTGTTACATATTCTGTAATGAATTATCTTGATGCTGCTTCCTTAAAACACATACTTAAATTATACTTTTAAAACAAAAGTTTTAAACTAGTTATCCAATATTTTTCCTCTCCAGCTCAAAGTGTTTGTGACCCTTTTTCTCCTTGCCCTGCCTTCTTCTCTGCCCGGCTAGGAACTTTATAAAATGATATGACAGATGATGAAGAAACATACTGGGTAAAGTTGCAAGCAATCTTCTTCATGCTATAGGAGTCCTGTCCTTCTGCTTGCAGTCCTTTCTGCTCTCTTCTTTCCTGAAGTGGGTGAGTGTCGGATGAGGGCATACGTTCTTACCCACTGATTAGTTAGACACAGCCCCTTTGTTTCTGCAGTCATATTCTGGCACCTTGCAACCAACACTTATATTGCAAGCTCCCATAGTCAAAGATCTGACAGAGTAATGCTGTTCCACAAACTGGAAACATCTTTGGGATGACAACTCTCAGAATCCCCTAGTGGACTTGGCCACATTTTAACTCTCTGCTTTTAAATTCCTGGTTTAGATGGTCTTACTTTCAAGTACTGTTTAATGTTATTTTAATCTTCACATTTTGTACATTTTTAGTTGCATGGAGTATTACTTGTATCTCTTTTTATTCCGTAAGCTGCCTGGAATCCTACTTTGCAGGGGTGAGGGAGACAGGATATAAATAAAGTGACTGATTTATTGATTGATATAGGCTGGGGAATTTGGGGAGCTGTAGTCCAAAAAGTAACTTTTCTTGGCTCTGGTAAAGTGTCATGTATTCAAATACTGTCAGCACTTTGTTGTTGTGTGCCTTCAAATCTTTTCTCACTTATGGTGACCCTAAGGTGAGTTTACCACAGAGTTTCCTTGGCAAGTTTCTTCAGAGGCGGTTTGTAACTGCCATCCTCTGAGACAGTGTGACTTGCCCACGGGCATCCAGTGAGTTTCCATGGCTGAGCCGGGATTCAAACCCTGATCTCCAGTGTTGCAGTCAAACATTCAAACTACTACGCCATGCTTGACTGCTGCTAACCATGAATCATCATCATCATCATCATCATCATCATCATGACCATCATCACCACCACCACCATTACAAGCCTTAAACTCCGTATGAATGGCTATCAGTTAAACTGATAGGACTGCTCTCTTTCTGTGAGAAGTCATGCAACATTTACCCACTGGTTGTTCAATTTGTAATTACAGACTCTGGCTTAAATGTCGACTCTGAAATCTTCCAAGGCCATTCACAAACAATCTAAATGGCATACTGCCACCTGATCTACATTGAACTGATCTAAGTGCCACCTCCAGAAAAGGAAATGAAGAGGAGGTTCGCATGCATAAAGGTTGGAAATTAGAAGCTTGAGTTGGAAGAGGCTTATACAGGTATGACATTTTGGAGCCTCTAAAAATTAACTGCATGGTTGGAATACAGTTGTACACCTCACTCCAGGGAAAGGTAGCAATGCTTCTTATGTACCATTCAAATCAATAAAGCTGACGTTAATCATAAGTCACTTAAGTCCCATTGATTTTAAAGGCAATGGATCTGTTCTGGATTTGGGTCATAAAACTCATACTACCCACCATGGCATAGTGGTTTGAGCATTGGACTATGACTCTGGAAACAAAGTTTGATTGCCAGCTCAGCCATGGAAACCACTCGTGACCTGGGCAAGTCACATGCTCTCAGTCTCAGGGGAAGGCAGTGGCAAACCTCCTCTGAACAAATCTTGCAAAGAAAATCTCATGATAGGTTCACCATAAGTCAGAAAGGACTTGGTGGCACACAACAAGAACAACGAAGAAGATACTCCAAGAAAAAAAAATCAAGTTCAGCCATTTTGTCCTAAAGCAGGATACATTTTGAGGGCAGGGAACCGTCCAATTAAAAAGATTGTATGTACAGCGCTGTGTAAATTTACAGCGCTTTATAAATAAAGGTTAATAATAATAGTAATAATCATCATCATCCTTGACCAGGGCTGGCACTACTATTGGGCACATTGAAGCAGCTGCTTCAGGTGACAGATAGTAGGTGAAGACTGACAGCTCTCCACCATTCCCCTTCCTTCCCTTGCTCTAGTCTGTCTCTTCCAGATGTGATGGAAAAAACAGTGTTAAACTGACAGTCCAGTTGGATTCTACACAGAAGATGGGAAGTTGTTTCTTAGCTTTCACTTAAGCAACAAATTTAGGCTAGTCCTGACCCTATACAGCAGGGATGGGCAACTGTGAGAGGCTAGGGGGTGCATTGCCTGGGTAGCCTTTGCAGGTTGCACCAAATCCCCCCACTTAAAAGCCTCCCAAAATTGTTTGCCCAAAGTTTCCCCAATGTCCTTTCCAAGGCCATTTTTAGCCTCCTGGGCCATTTTAGGCCTAAGAGAGACCTTTTTTTCAAAAAGAAAAGTGGCCAGAAGTCATTTCTAGTTTACAACTAGTTTTTTAAAAAGGCCTTTCCTGGGTCTAAAATGGCCTAGGAGGGCAAATGTGGGAAAAGTGCCCCCATGTCCACTATAGGGCATTTAGGGGCATTTTCCACCCAAAAAACAATAATGTTTCTGGCCCTTAGAGGGCACTGAGGGCCATGAAAATGATCCCAAGGCCCATGAGCATCACTTTAGCCACCCCTGATTTACAGCCTGAAATAAACATATTCAGAAAACTTTCCAGATCAGGAGACTGTGTAATCACATAGAGTATTTGAGTGTATATTCTGTCCAGAAATACATTTTCCTTACTCTTAAGTTTAAGGTACTGTTTTTTAAAAAATCAAACCTGTAATCATATTTAACATCTACTCACCCTTAGGATAGCAATTATGCTACTTATCACTGCTGAAGAAATAGGACACACAAATGCCTCATGCTTCCTGTTGAGGCAGACAGCTAGGCTAAATTAAATGGCAAAAATAATTCCTGTTATCCATGAACAGAACTGCAACCTTAACTGTGCAAAATGAAAGTCTCTTGGTGAAGTTGGAAGAGCCAGTGTGGTATAGTTGTTTCAGTGTTGGGCTAGGATTCTGAGAGACTAAAGTTCGAATCCCTGCTCAGCCACATAAAGCCACTCAGAGAGATGATGATGATGATGATGATGGTGATGATGATGATGATGATGATGATTTATTTATAGCCCGCCCAATCACAAGGAATCAGGTCAGGTTATAATAAAGAAAGTTCAAAGCAAATAAACAATAACAATAAAATAATGAAGCAATTCACAATAGCAATAAATAGCAAAAATACATAGCAATTCACAGCAGCAATAAAATTAACAAAGCAAATTACATAGCAATAAATGAACGAAACAAGTAAAATAGAAAATAATCCCCATTCTCAATCCCCCATCCCAATCCTAAAAACAATATAAATGATACACAATCTTAAAACATTACAATCTAGGACCATAGGGGGAAAGGAAAACAAAAACAAAAAACAGCTGGGCTCCTGTGCCTCCAGAGTCTCTCTGCTGATCCCTGGTGTTTCTGGGAAAGGCAGGTGATGGTTCTTGGATGGCCAGCTGAGAGCATCTTGCCCACTGCCCCCCCTAGATGCAGTAACAGGGCATAAAGGAAAATAATGTGGCATAGTGTTTGAGCACTGGACTAGGAATCTGGGAGACCAGGGTAGAAATCCCTGCTCAGCCATGGAAACACTCTGGGTGATCTTGGGCAAGGCACAAGAGAAAGGCAATGCCCAAATCCTCGGAATAAATCTTGCCAAGAAAACCCACAGTGTAGCGGTCTGAATGCTGGACTAGGACACTTAGAGATCAGAGTTGGAATCCTCGCTTGGCCATGAAAACCCACTGGGTTACCTTTTGCAAGTCACACTCTCTCAGTCTCAGAGGAAGGCAAGGGCAAACCCCCACTGAATACATTCTGCCAAGAAAACCCATGATAAGGTTCAACTTAGGCTCACCCTAAGTCAGGAATGACTTGTAGGCACACAACAACAAGGACAGGGACATCACAAACCATGGTTGACTTAGGACCTTATTGCATGTGCATGGCCAAGTGAAAACACATTTTATTGCATGCCATACTATCCTCAAGGTGGCCTCATGCCATTGCCCAGCCCTAAACCATCCCCGATCAAGGCTCAGCTACATGATTTTGCTCTGCCAGAAAGTTTCTGTCTTTTGAAATTCATGCGCCTGAGCCCTGATCAGGAACAGGTTAGCACCGGGTGATGGTATGGGGCCATCTTGAGGACACTATGATATGTGATAAAATGCCTTTTCACTTGTTCACACGTGTCCCATGCCTGTGCCCAGATTGGGGGCAAAAGTGTGTGCAATAAGGTCCTTAAAAGCACAGAGCAAGAGCAGGAAAGATTAAGTAGACATTACATTTTATGACCCACTGCTAGCTCCATATGTTAAATTCTAAAAATGGATCTTAATTTGGATGCCCCATTATGGGATGGGTCCAAATTTAATTACATAAAAAGGCAAACTTCCTCATCCTCTCATTCCTTTTCTGCACCCCTGAAAATGTTACACAGAGGTTGAATTGTGGCAGAGGGAACTTCCACACTCAGAGCTCTTTTATCAGCATAATGTGGGAAGATCTAATAATAATAATAATAATAATAATAATAATAATAATAATTTAATTTAATTTAATTTATTTCTATACCGCTATTCCAGGGATCACAGCGGTGTACAACAGCAAGTAAAACATACATCATATCATAAAAATACAACAATTAACAGTTAAAAACAATTAAAACCCTACAAAACAACCCCATACAAATGGCTGGATAGATGGAATCTGCCAATTACATTGCCAGGGGAGAAAAGATGACAACAGGCTCATGGGGGAAAAGCCTGGTGAAATAAAAAGGTCTTCAGGTTCTTCTTAAAACCATCAAGGGTGGTGACTGTACGGAGCTCATGGGGGAGAGAGTTCCAGAGCTGAGGGGCCGAAACTGAAAATGCCCTCCGAGATGAACTAAATCGAGCATCTGGAACTCTCAAAAGATGTTTCCCACCCGACCTGAGAGTGCGGGGCGGACTGTATGGGGAGAGGCGGTCCTCCAAGTACCCTGGGCCCAAGCCATTTAGGGCTTTATAGGTAATAACCAACACCTTGTATTCGGCCCAGAAGCGAATAGGCAGCCAATGGAGATCTTTCAATACTGGTGTTATATGGCTGGCCCTGGAACATCCAGTAACAAGCCTAGCAGCCATATTCTGCACTAATTGAAGCTTCCGAGTTTGGTACAAGGGTTGCCCCATGTAAAGCGCATTACAGAAATCCAACCGAGAGGTTACCAGAGCATGTACCACGGTTTCAAGGTCCCCCCAGCCCAGGAAGGGACGCAGCTGGCGTATCAGCCGAAGCTGATAACAAGTGCTCCTGACCGCCGCATCCACCTGAGATGTTAGGTGGAGTGACGAGTCCAGAAGCACCCCCAGACTGCGAGCAGAGTCCTTCACGGGGAACGTGATCCCATTCAGAACAGGTGGAAAAATTTCCTTACCCGGGCCAGGGGAGCCTATCACCAGTAGTTCCGTTTTCTCTGGATTCAAGCTGAGTCTGTTTTCCCTCATCCAGCCCATTACCGACTCCAAGCAGGCATTTAGAGGAGAGATGCCATCCCTAGTCACTGCATCAGTCGGAGACACAGAGAAGACTATTTGGATGTCATCAGCGTACTGATAACACCGCGCCCCGTGTCTCCGGATGATCTCTCCCAGTGGCTTCATGTAAATGTTAAATAGCATAGGGGACAAAATTGCTCCCTGAGGGACCCTAGATGTAAGGGCCCTCCTATCGGAGCAACAGTCCCCCAGCTCCACCATCTGGAATCTGCCCGAGAGGTAGGAACGGAATCACTGCAGAGCAGAGCCTCCGATACCCAACTCCCCCAGGCGTTCCAGAAGGATACCATGGTCGATGGTATCGAAGGCCACTGAGATGTCCAAGAGCACTAACAGGGACACGCTCCCCCTGTCCATGCCCAGACGGAGATCATCAACTAGGGCGACCATAGCAGTCTCAACTCCATAGCCCGCCCGGAAGCCAGTTTGAAATGGGTCCAGATAATCCGTCTCATCCAAGATCCCCTGAAGCTGAAAGGCAACTGCCCTCTCGATCACCTTCCCTAAAAATGGCAGCAGCGAGACAGGCTGATAATTATTCCAAATTAGGGGGTCAAGGGAGGGCTTTTTCAACAAAGGTTTTACAATGGCCGTCTTCAAAGTAGATGGAAACTGCCCATCCCTGAAGGATGAATTAATAATACGGTGTAACAAGTTTGTTACAACCGTTCCCCCTTGAGCTGTCAACCATGAAGGACAGGGATCGAGAGAGCAAGTCATCTTCCTAACGCATCGAAGAATCTTGTCCACATCCTCAGTACAGACAGACTCAAAGTGATCCAGTTTAACCAAGTCCACGGAAGCTCCGGATGCTTCTACTCTAGATTCTGAACTAACACTGGCGTCGAGATCAGCCCTTATCCGAGAGGTTTTATCCGCGAAGAAGTTGTTAAAGTCATCGCAGCAGGCTTTAGATGGTTCTAAAATAGGGTTCAGGGGAGGAGGGAGTTGAGTAAGCTCCCTCACTACCCTGAACAGCCCTGCCGGACGCGACTCCACGGACGCAATACGCGCAGAAAAGAACGAATTCTTCTCTGCGATTATCGCCACTCCATAGTCCTGCAAAAGAGAATCTAGGAGTGCCTTGTCGGCTAAGTGCTGATGTCTCTGCCATTTGCGCTCTAGTCGTCGCAAAACCCGCTTCCTAGCCTGAAGATCTTCCATATACCAGGGCCGTTTTTTGGAAGCTGGTCTGAGAGGACGCTTGGGAGCGATACTGTGTATAGCCCTGCAGAGATCAGTATCCCAGATGTCAGATCTATCCAGATGTTTTTGGACTGCAGCTTCTATCATCTCTCATAGGTTAAGGTGGCTAGAGCTGACAGGAGTTTCAATACAATAATATCTGTAAATCCATACACTTGCCTCTTCTGAGCTAGCAAAGGCAGAATCTGGATCCTACACTTATTACATTCACAAAAGCTGAAAGAAAATTAAAGCTGTGAACTCGCAATCTGTCTGCCAGTATTAATTGCACGGGTAATAAAATTAAATACCTGGCTTATGTTCATGTTTCCGTGCTTCCAAGAATTATTGGGTACACATTTCAATGTGCTGGTTTCAAATAAATACATCCTAGTTATGTCAGAGCATGTATGAAACATGACACATTAAAAACAGGCTTCTTGCTACATCTTTATGGAGTTTATCACACTAGCGATTTTCCGCAGGCAAACTGGAGTTAAACATGATTTAACGCAAAAGAAACCCAGAAATACCCATATGACATTGCAGTTAATGTGCAATAACACGAAGTTAATCTGCAGTTAAAGTGGAGAAAACTGGCAGCTTTTTACTTTTGGAACAAACCAAATTTAAAAAGCTGCTGGTTTCCTCCACTTTAACTGCAGATTAACTTTCCATTATTGCACTTAGTGTGAAAAATTAACTGAATTTACAAGTCTTCTTTAAATTTGAATGCACTTTAATTTCCTCATGGAAAATTGCTAGTATGATAAAGACCTATGGTACTATAGGCCCTTTTGCACAGCACAAATATAACACTATGATCCTGCCTCAACTGTAATGGTTCCAGACTATGAAATCTTCAGGTTTATAGTTTGATGAGGCAGTATTGCTATATGGCAGAGAATGCTACATATCTCATGAAATTGCAAAACCCAGGATTCCACCAGATGGGACTAAGAAAGCTAACATGGGCGGGATACATACCTCCATTTTGTAGCATGGTGGCAGCAGTAGGGTTAGGGAGCGTGCACCATTCACACGCTCCCTAACCCTAGTACGTACTAGGCTAACCCTAGTATGCACTGGGAGTGAAAAATGGCATGCCCTGTCTACATGGGTGCTGCAATTTTGACGTGATGGACGCCTAGCATCCACACGTCCTGGCACACTTGTGACGCTGCAAGTGCGCCATTGGCACATTCCTGCATCACAAACACGCCGCAAGAAGAACCCGCTTTTTGCGGGTTCTTTTTGTTCCACGACGGAGCAATGAGGTTTGGCCTCTGTGGCTCCCTCGTGGAGCAAACCAGGGCAGCGGGAGACCGCTCTTTTTGGGCGGTCTGTATCCTGCCATGGAATCATAATGCTATATTTCTGTAGTGTGAAAAGGCCAAACGGTAGAGGAGAAATGAGAGATCAGCTCTGAATGGCCACTTTCTGCCCCCCTGTTCAACCATTAGGAAACAACCAACCATAAAATTAATTCAGCATGCAAACAGTGTCCACTTCAGGAATCCCATATACTTCACTGGGAGCATCCAAACTGAATGAAACATGGGATCCTACTTAGCTGTCCACGTACCTAATATGTAAGCCAAGAAGCTCATTTTAAAAAACCCTGAAACCCAAAAGCATACCTCTGGATATGAAATAAATACATTTTGCTTCAAACTTATGGAAAATGATTGACTGCCAAAATGAGAGTCTATTTCCCTCCAGTGTGACTAAATCATCAAATGGCACAATGCATTTTACAGATTTCATCCTGGAATGAGGACAAAATTTAAAACCAGACAAAGGGACTCAAAGGACTTTTATACATGGTCGGGGGGTGCCAACAAAATATTAGAATGAAATCTGACCACCGTTCTTCAAAATGCACACAGCACCGAGTGTATAAACATTGCTGCATTGTCCATAAAACCTATTTTTCAAAAGCATTGGTGCCATTTATTGAGTTCTGGAAGTGTAGGCCCTAGTGGATCACTATGGTGATTCTGGAGAGGACTTTGGGGCCCAGTTTAAATCCTGAAGAAAGTGCAGTAACTGCCATATTTAGACTCTTAAATAACTATCATTATTATTATAGTTAAAATACTGATTGATACAGCAAAGTTAATGTATCACACTGATATAACACTGGGCCCTTGGTATATGCTGTAGTTTGGTTCCAGAGTCTCCTGTGGATACCAAAATCCATGGACGCTCAAATCCCATTATAGATAATGGTGTAGCAAAATGGTATCTCTTATATAAATCAAAGTTTGCCTTTTGGGTTTTTGTTTTTGACTATATTCCAACTGTGGATGGTTGAATGTGGATGCAGAATCCATGGATATAGATGCCTGACTATCCTATTTATATGATGTCTGTGTTGTTTATTTTGTGTTATAAATAAATAATAATTTTACAAACCCTGTTTTCAGTAACAAAAGCACCAGCAAGGTGGCAACAGCATTGATGTGTTGGACACTTAAAGGGTGTAGTATTTGTTTTTCTAAAATATTGAAGAATTTCCTGCCATAAATCCTCCTTTAAGCCCATCAGTGACCTTCCTATTTCTGTCTATTGTTTTAGCCAATCCTTTCCCTTTTACCTAAAAAATAACTGAACCACTTTTTACATTGTAGCCCTTGCAGGAAACATTGATCCTCCCTCAACTCCCTCTTCCTTCTGCCAGTGTTTCTAATGGAGCTTGAAATTAACATGGCTTTTTGTTTAGCTCCTAATTTGAGCACCAACATCATCAATGTTGTCAGTAGAGAGCTGCAAAAAATGTTTTTGTTTACTACTAGCCAGAGAAGGACAAAAGAACACATGGTGCTAAATACAGTATTCCCTCCTTTTAGGGAGACAACAGACACACATCCACATTCATCACTTGTTTTGTTGCTCTGTCTGCTCCACATTCAGTGACCCACACCTGAATGTGTGAATGGTCTATCAGCAGCAGCAGCAGCAACAGGAGCAGTATCACACTCCTTCCCCTAAAATTGGGACACAAAGTGGCTTACAAATTAAAACAGTACAATTAAAACATATAAAAATACACATTAGAATAGCTATAAACATATACAGAGTGAATACAGTCAGCCCTCCATAACCACAGATTTCTTTATCCACGGATTCAAGCATCCACAGCTTGAAAACATTTAAAAAATATATAAATTCCACAAAGCAAATCCTGATTTAGCCATTTTATATAAGGGACACCATTTTACTACCCATTGTATTTAATGGGACTTGAATATCCATGAAAAGAAGGGGGGGGATAAACTCTTTCCCTCTATTTGCTGCTTCCTAATCTGCTGCCTGAGAAGAAACCTCAGAAACTCAGAATCAGAGTAACCCTGGATGTTGCAGTTCTCTGAATGTGGCTTACCTTCATCAAATAATTTTTCCTTGTGCTCTTGAAGTGGTCTTCATGCAGAGGTCCACCTTTCCTAGGATATGTACTACATTTCAATGTCCTGTCTGGGAGGAATTCCAAAATGTCTTCCATTCTGAGCATGAACCAAGAAGTCAATTGAGTAACATCATGTTTGCTATTCCCCTTTGTGAACTTCGGCCCCATTCTCACTGGCACTTTTGCGCTGGAAGGAACTGGGAAGCTTCGGTTTCTCCCTCCCCAAATCCTTCCTGAAGCAAGTGCTGACTACCAATCAGGGGCATTTTAATCTGAATGCCCTCATGCACACATTTTGTCAAATTTAAAAACCTCCTGTGTGTGTGTGTGTGCTGTGGGGATTTGGGTCAGTGCAGGTTATGATCTGCCCTTGGCCCCATTTTCAACCCCAAAATGCAAGCTAATGCCATCTCTGCATCCTGTATCCCCCCTCCATACAACCCCAGAATGCCTCATACACATGCAACAACAAAAACAACAATAAATTCCTCAACTCGGAATTCCAGAAAAGGATGCGATGCTGTGCATTCTTTGCTTTTCCTAGACTACCCCTGAATTCCTTAGAGACAGTAGCAAAAGCATTCTGTGTGTATCAATTTGACCATTTGCCAAATTGGAAAGAAACATTGTAACATTTGCATTGTAGTATTCATTTGCAAAGGAAAAAAAGTATATATTGCAAAGTGCTCTTTGCAGCATTTCCCCATTGCTGGAAGCAAGGAAATGAAAGGGAAAGTGAACAAGCAGCTAGCCACGTTCTATCTAATATATATCTACCTGAAGCAAAAAACATGTGCATTTTTTGCCAAAAATAATTAAAAAAAAAAAAAAAAGGAAAAGGTCACTGCTGGAGAGCAGAGGCTTGGCTTGCTGTGGCCCTCTGACCTGCCCTGAATTGACCCCGTTAGTCACCCCGATTCCCTTTTTGCCTCCTGTCATTTGCCTCCTGTCAGATTCCCCCCTTTTTTGCATCCTCTCTGGCTCCTTCCTCCTCCTCCTCCTCCTCCCCAATGAGGGGAGGGAATGCTCTGCCCACTGCCCTCCCTCTGACCTAAATCCCTGCCCTGAATTTGCCCAATCATAATTGGAGGCGAGTTCATATTCAGCAGAACCCGTTTTTTTCAAAAGAGACAGCTTTTGCCCTGATTGCAAATGACCCGCACTAAGGGGCATTGGCCACAAAACATTTTTGCAAGCCTCTGATTCGCTTGTGGGAGATTCAAGGCCAATATGAACTTCATGTGAAAGAATCAATTTCTGATCTGGAGTAAAGTGTAGTCTGAAGGAATTAACACAATTGCTGACCACCCTGAACCCTTTATTAGAACCAACTATAGCCTGCTGTGACGCTTTCAATGACCTTTTCACCGATAAAATCTCTCAGATAAGGGCTGATCTTGACGCCGGCTTTTTGACAGAATCAACAAAAGAGGTATCCAGTGACTCTGGAAACAAGGTTATACTGGATCGCTTTGAGTTTGTGAATACCGAGGACGTGGACAAGCTCCTTGGAAGTGTAAGGAGGATGACATGCCCTCTTGACCCTTGCCCTTCTTGGTTGACCATCCAGGGAGAAGATGCAAGAAAGACATCATTACATCTTATAATTAATGCATCCCTTCGGGAGGGCTTATTTCCATCTGCCTTAAAACAGGGAATAGTGAAACCTATCTTGAAGAAACCCTCCCTAGACCCCCTGTTGAGAAACAACTACAGACTGGTCTCCCTTTTACCATTCTTGGGCAAGTTGATCGAGAGGGCGGTTGCCTTCCAACTCCAAGCCATCTTGGAGGAAACCGATTATCTGGACCCATTTCAAACTGGCTTCAGAGCGGGATATGGAGTTGAGACTGCCTTGGTCGCCTTAGTCGATGATCTTCGTCTGGGCATCGACAGGGAAGTGTGACCCTGTTGGTGCTCTTGGACATCTCAGCGGCCTTCGATACCATCGACCATAATATCCTTCTGGAACGCCTGAGAGAGTTGGGTATTGGGGGCACTGCGCTCCAGTGGCTCCAGTCCTACCTCTCAGGAAGGTTTCAGATGGTGAGGCTGGGGGATTGTTACTCTCATAAAAGAGAGCTGACATCTGGCGTCCCTCAGGGCGCCATTTTGTCCCCCATGCTATTTAACATTTACATGAAGCCGCTGGGACAGATCATCCGGAACCATGGAGCACAGTGTTATCAGTACGCTGATGACAGCCAGATCTATCTCTCCATGTCTCTGACTGATACAGTGACTAAAGAAGGCATCTCTCCTCTGGATGTGGGCCTGGGATCAGTAATGGGCTGGATGAGGGAAAACAAACTCAAGTTGAAACCAGAGAAAACAGAGGTACTCGTGATAGGCACCCCAAGTCCAGACAGGGAAATTTGCCATCCAGTCCTTGATGGGGTCACACTTCCCCTAAAGGACAAAGTTCGCAGTTTGGGAGTACTCCTGGATTCATCCCTACAGTTATCATCTCAAGTGGATGCGATGGCCAGGAGTGCTTGGTACCAGCTTCGGCTGATACGCCAACTGCATCCCTGTCTGGACCGAAAGGACCTTGAAACTGTAGTACACGCACTGGTAACCTCTTGCTTAAATTTCTGTAATGCACTCTACATGGGGCTACCTTTGTACCCAGTTCAGAAGCTTCAGCTAGTCCAAAATGCTGCAGCCAGATTGGTAATGGGAACATCAAGATCGGACCATATTACACCGGTACTAAAATCCTTACACTGGCTGCCAATTAGCTTCCGATCCCAATACAAAGTGTTGGTTATCACCTTTAAAGCCCTATATGGCTTGGGCCCAAGTTACTTGAGGGAACGTCTCTCCCTACACAATCCACCCTACACTCTCAGAACAACTGGAAAACTCCTTCTTGAATATCCTAAAGTGAGATTAACAACTACTCACCAAAGAGCGTTTACGGCCATGGTCCCCACGCATTGGAATAACCTCCCGGAAGAGATTCGACTCATCCCTACTTTGGACGCCTTTAAGAAGTCATTGAAAACTCACCTCTTCCGACAAGCATACCCCCCTGACTCTCTATAAAGGAAACAACTCTCAAATAGGATTCTACCTCAGGATGTTAAATTGTGAATGGTAATTGTATGTTTTTGGATAACATTTTATTTTTATAAGCTGATTTTAAATACTTGTATTAAAATTAACTATGTATTGTTGAAGTGATACTGACTGTAATCCTGCCTCGATCCATTGGGAGAGGCGGGAAAATATAAATAAAATTTATTATTATTATTATTATTGAATGGCCCCTTCATTTACTCATCAGCCTGTCCTCACTGCAAATAGGTGATAGGATGGATCCTTTTAAAGTCCTTTCTTCTTAGAAGCAGCAGCAGTTGGGACTTGTCCCCAGAGTGCAAGGTGCATTTGTATCTCAGAGGGGGAAAGAGACATGTTAGACAATGGGCTGGTTGAGAACACAATGCAAATGTTGAAAGGTTCCCCCCTCCCCTTAATTCCAGCACAATGGACAAATGAATGAAATAATTTGAATGTACATTCAGCCAAGGGGTTGTTGCTAGTAAAGTACAATTTTAAGCATTTGTTTTGCTCAGAGTTCTATAAGTATATTGCAAGCCAACAAAGCATTTTAACAAAGATAAATTCATCAGAAAAATGTGGTTGAGTACATAATGAAAATCAGAATATGTAAAATAGATGTAAATAAATCATATGAAATTAATTTATTTTATTTGTGTTTTTAGCTTTTTTTAAATGTCTGACATTTTGTAGTGCCTTGTCCTCCTTTGCAGTTATGACCTCTGTTCACCTTGCCTTCATGCAAAAGGAGGTTTCTGAGCAGGGCAGTTAATGCCTCAGCCATCTTAGCCCCAAGTAATCCAGGTTGTTGTATTTAACTGCCTTTGAGTCAGTCAGTTGATGCCTCAGCCATGGTGACCCCATGGATGAGACATCTCCAAGATTCCGTCCTCCAATGTTCTGCCCAAGTCCTGTAAATTCATACCCATAACCTCCTTAATAGAATCCATCCATCTAGCATGTGATCTTCCTCTCTTTCTACATCATTCCACCTTTCCTAGCATTACTGTCTTTTCCAATGAGTCGTGCCTTCTTATGATGTGTCCAAAGTACAACAGCCTCAGTTTTGTCATCTTGGCAGGGAGATTTCTGGCTTGATCTGCTGCTCTAGGGCCTATTTGTTTGTCTTTTTGGTTGTCCAGGGGATCCTCAGCACTCTTCTCCAGCACCACATCTCAAATGAACTTATTTTCCTCTTATCTGCTTTCTTCACTGCCCAGCTCTTCCATCTGTACATGGCAATTGGGTTTGGGCTTTTATGATTCTAACTTTTGTGCTCAGTTGTACATCTTCAAGCTTCAAAGGATTTTTTCTAGTTCTTTCATAACTGCCCTCTGTGTAATACTCCAACTATGTTTTCAGAAGACCAATATAGGAGGGACCGGTGCATGCTCACATCTGCGACTCTGTGTCCCCCATCTTCATGCTCGTGATAAGCAAATGGCACAAATTACATGTAACAACAGTATGGAAACTAGCCGGCAGCCTTCCACTTCATGATGTTTTCTTACTTTAGGCAAACTGCCCACCTGGCTTTGCAATGAGCAACTTAATGTTTATTAGGGCAGAGATCAGGCAGATGTAGTCTCAAAATAACGAAAATGGTGACAACTCTGCACTGTGAGCTATTCTGCTCACAGCAATTGTCTTTCTGACTCATGTGCTCATCTGTTTTCATTTCCATTTTGTTTGTCAAAGATGAAGGTCCTAAAAATTTTAATGCTGCATAATTATATATTCTGTAAATTAAAGCAGCAGGGCATGCTGTCTGGTAACAGTACATTTCACACTTCATTATGTCTGCTGCAACTCAGCTAATATTAAGGCCAGATCCCCCCACCCTCAAACACACACATTACCTTTCCATATTTTTCATTAGTGGTGGGAATTTCCTTTTCCAGCAGATTCTTGGCACAGGATGAGTCTTCTGGGGACCAAGAGTACACCTTGCCACCTCCCCAACAGATGCACAAGGTACTCTCTCCATCAGATTCAATGAAGCTGATGCTCAGCTAGGAGGCATGAAAGTCACTCTACAGAGTATTAGCTTTGGGAAGCCTCAATCTAGTAAAGAAATATTATTTTCTGTGCAGAAAATGCTGTTCCTGTGTAAAACAACCCTTGGCAAATTTTGAACAGAATAAGTTCTGAAGTGTGAAAATAAGGCTTCTAATATTGCATGGCTTTTTAAGACTTTCTCACAGAGGAACGAAAATGGTTAAAACTACTTGTTGCTTCCTTTGAGAAGAAACTTAAGTGAAGAATTACATCCCTGCTCTTTGTCTTTATGAAACTGACAGCAAATGTGCTCTGTCAAGAATTTACGTTCATATCACTACTAGGCAGTTGTAAGAGCTTCTATGGTTAATATCCAACTGATAGTTCCAAGTAGAAGAGACCAACTGAATCATATGTTAGATAAGTCAACATAATGTAAATCAAATAGATTCAGTTGGTCTACTCTTGTTGGGAGCAGCAATTAGCTTCTGGTTAATGAAAGCTCAAGGTATAATAAATAATAAATAAATAACCCTAACAGTATAATAAATTTGTTAGACTTTAAGTCCCCACAGAACTGTCTATTTATTGCTAACAGGACAGACAATGCTGTTAAAAGTATGGCAGCAATGCCCTTTAAAAAGTCATATTTTTGAAGTAACTTTATAAGTGAGAAGGGAGTTACTGTACTGGTACTAACTATTATATTATGAACAAATTGCAGGTTGAGAATCCCTTATCCGAAATTCCAAAATATTCCAACATCCAAAACTGGCTGAGATAGTGACACCTTTGTTTTTTGATGGTTCAGTTTACACAAACTTTGTTTCATGCACAATAGTATTAAAATATTAAATATAGAATAATCTTCAGGCTATGTGCATAAGGTGAATAAAAAATGGAAATGAATTTCATGTTTAGATTTGGGCCCCATCTCCTAGATATCTCATTATATATATATGCAAATATTCCAAAATCCAAAACACTTCCTAAACCTGTATTTCTCAAAAGCAATTTCCTAAGCTCTTATTACTACTAACTACTACTACTACTACTACTACTACTACTACCATCACTGTTAATCATTCACCATTTTCACTTTCCCATTTACTAATGGAAATCCAATTTGCTAAAGTGATTCTTTACAAGTTAGCATTTCTTCTTCTTTTTTTCCTACCTCGGAGACATTAAGGACCAACACAGCCAGTTTGTTGCCTGACCTTCAGAGGCAGTCCTATCACATACCTGATGTTGCAGCAACATTTTTTTTTTACCAGCACTACACTTTGGGAAGCTGGTACGCCATTTGTTTTACAGCTTTGAGATGGCTCATTGCAATAGCCTGAAAATCCCTGTTCTGCCTGACTGCATTTAATCCCCCTCTGTAATAGCCAGCATCTATTGTTGTCCAATAGAACAGGATGCTCCGTCCAGTAACACTAGGCAAAGGCCCAAGAGAACAAATCTAAACACTGAATATAAGTTGCAAAGGTTTCCAAAGAATTGTGTAATGCATACACCTTTAAACACTCTTATGTGGATAATAAGCTCAATAAAATCCAGGCCAGTACAAATGTAATGTTTAAAACATTAGTACTAGCAGCTCTGTGCTGCTCTTAATAGCTCTCAGCTCTCAGTGTGTCTTGCAACATTAAGGAACACGAACCCTCCCCAAAGCCTTGGGACAGTAAGGATCACCTGCCTTTCCAGCAAAGGGGGCTTAAGTTGTTTGCCAGATTCATAGCCTTCCAGCAATTTGTCAGAGTCATTGCTACAAGGTTACCTATAAAATCATTCCTCTCTTTACCTCTTTTTCAAAACCTTTCATCCTTTTAGAGATGTCTGGTTGTAAGTCATCTATGTCCTTCCCTTGACACTGAGAAGACACAAGGCGAATGAGCTGGGAAAAGTGCAGAAGAAGGCAACCAAAATGATCAAGGCAGCTTTGAGGAAAGGTTACTATGTTTGGGGCAGTACAGTCAGTGGTTGGGGAGACTAGGGGCAGCAAGAATAGAAGTATTCAGAATTCCACATGGTGTGGAGGAAGAGAATGGGAGGCTGTTTTTCTCCTCTTCTCATAATGCCAGAACTGGGAGGGGTGTGTGAGGATTGGTGGGGGAGTCTGGATAGAGAAATGGATGTTGGAAGAGTTTGCCTACGACATAATAATAATAATAAATAATAATAATAATAATAATAATAAATAATAATAATATAATAATAATAATCTTATTTATATCCCCGCCTTTCCACGATGTGATCAAGGTGGCTTACAGATAGAAGACAAAGAAATTACAAGGTTAAAAATTACATATAAAAATTAACAAATCGTCAGAGGAGTAGGGACGGGCGAAACAAGCAATCAAATATACGGCAAGAATAGAACAACAAACTTTAAGGTAATTGGGCAAAAAACAAAATTACTAAGGTGGAATGCCAGCCGAAATAAGTGAGTTTTTAGATCTTTTTTAAAAGAAAGTAACGATGCAGGAACGAAGCTGTACAGAAGCTTGTTCCACAGAATGGGGGCAAAGATAGTAAAGGCCTCTTGTGAGGTCGTTAAACAAAGCGAGACTTAGGGACCTCAACAGTTTGGCCCAGATGTTCTGAGTGTGCGGGGCGGACTATATGGGAGAGGGCGGGGTCCTCCAATACCTGGAACCCAAGCCATTTAGGGCTTTATAGGTCAACACCCACACCTTGTATTGAGCTCGAAGCGAATAGGCAGCCAGTGGAGATCTTTAATATAGGTGTATATGGTCTGCCCTGGACCTACCAGTGACCAATCTGGCTGCCATATTTTGAACCAATTGTAGCTTCCGAGTGTTTACAAGGGTTTGCCCATGTAGAGCGCATTGCAGAAATCCAATCGAGGGTTACCAAGCATGTAAAAACAGTTTCAAGGTCCCCCGGCTGAGGTGGGACGCAGCTGGCGTATCAGCGAAGCTGATAAACAAAGCACTCCTGCACCGCCCGCATCCACCGAGAAGGTCAGCTGGAGCGACGAGTCAAGGAGTACTCCCAGGCTGCGCACCGGGTCCTCAAGGGAGCGTGACCCCATTCAGGACCGGTGACAAATCTCAACCACCGGAGCAGGGGAACCTATCACCAGTACTTCCGTTTTCCCTGGATTCACACTGAGTTGTTTTCCTCATCCAGCCATTACTGACGCCAGACAGGCATTAGAGGAGAGATACCAGCCTTAGTTACGCATCAGTCGGGATACAGAGAAAACTTTGGGTGTCATCAGCGTACTGATAACACCGAGCCCGTGTGTCTCGGATGATCTCACCCAGCGGTTTCATGTAGTGTTAAATAGCATAGGAGACAGAATCGCTCCTTGAGGGACACCAGATTGTAAGGGCCCTCTTGTCGGAGCGACAGTCTCCCAGCTCCACCATCTGGAATCTGCCCGAGAGAGTAGGACCGGAACCACTGCAAAAGCAGTTGCCCCCGATACCCAACTCCCCCCAGGCGTTCCAGAAGGATACCATGGTCAATGGTATCGAAAGCCGTCTGAGATGTCCAGAAGCACCAACAGGGACCCGCTTCCCCTGTCCATGCTCAGACGGAGGTCATCAAAACTAAGGCGACCAGGGCAGTCTCAACTCATAGCCCGCCCGAAGCCAGTTTGAAATGGGTCTAGAAAATCGGTGTCATCCAGGATCGATTGAAGCTGAGAAAGCGACGGCTCTCTCGATCACCTTCCCCAAAAAAGGTAGCAGCGAGATGGGCCGATAGTTATTATAAAGCAGGGGGTTTAGGAGGGCTTTGAGCAGGGTTTAACCACGCTAACTTCAATTTTGATGGAAACTGGCCCTCTCCTAGAGATGTGTTAACAATGCGGTGTAACAAAGTAGACACCGCATTTTCCCCCCTGGGCTGCCAACCATGAGGGGCGGGATCATGAAAGCACTCTTTTACAAAGCACATAGTTAACATGCTGCAGTTCTACAGTCTCAAGGTGGAATGATGGCCACCTACTTGGACAAGGGATACTTGTTTGTGGAAAAAGGAACTGCTAGTGCTGATGGATACATATTAGTATCAGAGGTGGCATACTTCACATATCAATTGCCAGAGAGACTTTTGCAAGAAGATGTGACCTGCTTATGGGCTTTCAGTGGCATCTGCCTGGCCACTCTGGAAACAGACACCATTCCAATTATCCTTTGGTTATCCACTCGGTGACCTTGGACAAGTCATATGCTCTCAGCCTCAGGGGAAAGCAATGGTAAACCTCCTCTGAACAAATCTTGCAAGAAAAACACTATAATAGGATAGAAATAGAAATAGCAAGTACATTTCTATACCGCCTTATCAGTGCCCTTAAGCACTCCCTAAGTGTTTACAAGTGTAAGCTAATTAAACCCAACAATCTGGGTACTCATTTTAGCGAATGAGTACTCCTCAGAAAGATGCAAGCCTGAGTCGAGCTTGAGCCCTTTGCTGGTATTGAACACACAACCTTATGGTTTGTGAGTGAGTGGCCATTTAACCACTGCACCCACCAGGACTCCTAACAGTTCACCTTAGGGGGCCTTAAGTTGGAACGACTTAAAGAACAACTACAACTGATCCGAAAGGCTCTCTGTGTGTTCATATGAAGTCGGAGTTTACTACGCAAAGGGGATGGGAAGTTTATCCTGTGAATATCCTTTAAAAAATCATGTAATTACGTGAAATAATTTCACACAACATCCACAAAACCCACCATTACAGTAGTCACAAAGAAACATTAATGAGCTCTTTTTACTTTCAGGATTTCAGTGGCAATGCATTTCCAATATCACTTTATTTGCGCAATTGTGTGTGATAATCATTTGCGCAATTACTCACCATTTTTGCTTTATTTATGGGATGCTTTAAATGTGTTTTAATCTCGCTTTTATACTGAAATTAGCCCCAATGTGATAAACTCCTCAGTTAGGTAAGGCAAAAACCAAGTCAGAGATAGGCAAATGAAATCTATTCTCAGCAACGTGGAGTATCCGAGTTCTCAAGCTGTGAGTACATTCGGAGGGTGGGATATTGGCATATGGGATTCTATGTAATTTTTAAATTGTAAACTGCCTCAATGTCATTGACAGAGAGGTGGGTTATAAATAAGTATTATTATTATTATTATTATATTATTATTTATTATTATTTGATCTGGCAGCATCCTGTTTAACCACCAATGGGTAGCACATAACTATCTGCTTCTGTTTAATACAGTGGTGGCAGGTGGATTACATGCCAACAGGGTGGTAAAGCTGTTCCAGATTTTATCCAAATTTTAAACAATTGTTAGGGTGGTGATCTGTATAAAGCAGTCATCTAGGGTGATGATCTGAAATAGGTTCAACTCTTAGTTTGCTTCTTTAAAATTTAGCCACCTTGAATCCCATTTTGGGAGCAGGATAAAATTCAACAAATAAATGAATGAACAGTTCCGCTTGAAAACCAGAATGGATCTGTACATCATTCACATGGAAGACACCAGCTGCCACTGATTTAAAAGTTTCCACTGGAGGCATGGCTGGTCTCCCTGTAGTTTCCTCTTTGGATGATAGAGTGTTGACTGAGAATGCCATTTGAGAAATCAAAGTGGATTTAACCCACATCCAATTGCTGCTGCTCCACTAACATGGCAATGTGTGATTGCCCACCCTTATCCTAAGCAGCTGACTTCCTCCAGGTGGATTGCAACTCCATCATCTCCTCTAGCTGCCTCAATCTTGCAAGGGCAAGTCACAATTAATCCTTTGTCATTCCATTTTTAAAGCTGGTTTTAAAATGGCTTAGTTTCTTTTTTCCCCTAACTTTCCCTTTGTATCAGCTTACTTAATTGCTGCAAAATGAGCTGAAATTATAGAAGCACTTTGCATGCAATGAATTCAGCAGAGAGGAGAGGCAGAATCTTCCCCTTCCCTGTAGGTTCTGGCAGAAGCAAACTGCTGACAGCCTTTCCTAGCTTGTATCTTCTTCTCATTAATAATTTTTGCCATCTTAAATTACACTTTGATGCTGCTTTATATCCTCCATATTTCATCTGTGAAATGCTGGAAGGTATGCTGTCTCCATTGCACACCAGTGGCTTATGTCTAACATTCAGAACTTGCTGAACGTTTAAATCCAGGACAGATGATGAACACTGATAAAGATAAATACAGGTTGGTCTCTCATATCTTGAATCAAAAATTTGAAACTCCCAAGCCAAAACTTTTTTCATGGGTGGTTGAGGTAGTGACATCTTTGCTTTGAATAGTTCAGTGTACACAAATGTTTCATGCACAAAACTGTTAAAAATTTGTGTAAAATTACCTTCAGGCTATGATATAAATGAATTTCATGTTTAGACATGGGTCCATCTCCAAGGTATTTCATTGTTTATATGGAAATATTCCAAAATTTTGGAGAAAAATCAGGATTCAGAAACACTTCTGGTCCCAAACATATTGGATAAAGGAGACTCAACCTGTAACAACATGCAGTGAGAAAACCCACATTCACAGGTTTCCAGCATGAGAGAACACCTCCCTAGGAATCTCTGGTTCTCCAGTGCAACCCTGTTGTCAACATACATCAAAGTTGACCATAGAATTAAACTGGAGGGCCTATACATGCCCAGAGAATATTCTATGTCTAGATCAGGGGTCATAGAATCATAGAATCATAGAATCATAGAGTTGGAAGAGACCGCAAGGGCCATCCAGTCCAACCCCTGCCATGCAGGAAATCCAGATCAAAGCATCGCGACAGATGGCCATCCAGCCTTGTTTGAAGACCTCCAAGGAGGGAGACTCCACTAACTCCGAGGAAGTGTGTTCCACTGTGGAACAGCCTTACTGTCAGAATTCCTTCTAATGTTGAGGTGGAATCTCTTTTCCTGTAGCTTGCATCCATTGCTCAGGTCCTAGTCTTGGAGCAGAGAAAACAAGTTTGCTCCCTCCTCAATATGACATCCCTTCAGTATTTAAATGGGCTATCATATCACATCTTAACCTTCTCTTCTCCAGGCATCAACATCCCCAGCTCCCTGAGTCGTTCCTCATAGGGCAAGGTTTCCAGACCTTTCACCATTTTAGTCGCCCTCCTTTGGACACGCTCCAGTTTCTCAATGTCCTTTTTGAATTGTGGCGCCCAGAACTGGACACAATATTCCAGGTGGGGCCTGACCAGAGCGAATATAGTGGCACTATTACTCCCTGGATCTAGATACGTACTTCTATTGATGCAGCACTAAAATTGCATTGGCCTTGTTAGCTGCGCCTCATACTGTTGACTCAGTTCAACTTGTGGTCTACTTGGTCGGCAACCTCCGGCCCGCGGCCGGATGCGGCCGCGAAGGCCTGGCTGCCGCCCCCAGCTGCTCTTGCCGCCGCTGCGGCCGGCGCATCGTGGCTTTTTCGCCTCTGGGCGCGCCATTTTGGGTGGAAAATGGCGGCGCCCATACGGCCTCTGGGGCTATGGGAGCCGCCATTTTTTCGCTCAAAATGGGGGTGCCAGAGCGGCCGCCGCAGCAGCGGCCGGCAGACCTCTAGGACGCCCGCTACCATCTCTGGGACCCTCCAGCCGGGTCCCAGGGCAGCAGGGGGCCTCTGGAGGCCCGCTGCGTCTTCTGCGACCCTCCAGGGGGCTCCCAGGGCGGCAGGGGGCCTCTGCAGAGCCCGCTGCCGTCCTGGGGCCCTGCAGGAGGGCTCCCGGGTGGCAGGGGGCCTCTCGGGGCCGGCTGCTGCCATCCCTGGGGCCCTGCAGGAGGGCTCCCAGGGCGGCAGGGGGCCTCTGTGGGGCCTGCTGCCGTCTGGGGCCCTGCAGGAGGGCTCCAGGGCGGCAGGGGGCCTCTGGGAGGCCCGCTCCCGTCTCTGGGACCCTCCCGGCGGGCTCCCAGGGCGGCAGGGGGCCTCTGCAGGGGCTCCCAGGGGGGCAGTGGTCTGGGAGGCCCGCCATCTGGGGCCCTGAAGGAGGGCTCCCAGGGGGTAGGGGGCCTCTGCGGGCCGCCTGCCGTCTCTGGGGCCCTCAGGCGGGCTCCCAGGGCGGCAGGGGCCTCTGAGGGCCCGCTGCCGTCCCTGGGGCCCTGCAGGAGGGCTCCCAGGGTGGCAGTGGGCCTCTGCGGGGCCAGCTGCCGTCTCTGGGGCCTGCAGGAGGGTTCCCAGGGCGGCAGGGGGCTGCGGGGCCCCGCCTGCCGTCTCTGGGGCCCTCCAGGCGGGCTCATGGCAGCTGGGGGCCTCTGGAAGGCCCGGTGCGTCACTGGGGCCCTCCAGGGGGTCCTCCGCACTGGCAGGCCCCCCCAAAGTGCTGGCCCCTGACGGGGCCCTAGGCCCCGTCAGAGACCAGCAAAAATGGGGAGGCCTGGCCCCCGGAGGGTGGAAGCTCCACCCCCGGCATGCGTCCCCGCCCCTGGAGGGTGGAAGCTCCACCCCCCAGCACACAGCCCCGCCCTGGAGGGTGGAAGCTCCACCCCTGGCATGTGGCCCCACCCCAGAGGGTGGAAGCTCCACCCCTGACACGTGGCCCCGCCCTGGAGGGTCGAAGCTCCACCCCCCAGCTTCGGCCCCCCAGTCGCCTGAGGGACAGCAACCCGGCCCCCGGCTCAAAAAGGTTGCCTACCCCTGGTCTAGATCCTCCAGTGCAAATCTATGGAAGCTTTCAAGGTATTTATACTTTACTGACTTTCACAACTTTTATTTTGATCACTTCATTCAGTCAGCCAAAATTAGACTTATGAATGAAAACAACACACACATAAGAAAAAGCAAGCAAATCTCTGGGTAGTTAACTTCTGTTTATATAGCCAAAATTCAATAAAACATGCACTAATTTGAGAGCCATTGCAGAAAAATTCCAGTAATGGTAGTTCCAAGTGCATAAGATACAGGCAAAAAAAATTAAGGAAATGTACAGTTTGTGCAAGCAAAATTACACATTTGCTACAGGACTCCATTATGATGGAACTGTGGAGCTTAATTTGCTTCATGCAGAGAAAGAAAGATCAAAATGGTTTTATTTCTTCCCTTAGAAGGAAACTGTTCCATTAATTTAATAATGCATGCCTCTTACTGGCTTTCCTTCACCAGAATCTCAACTTAGGAGCAAGTTTCTCCACCTCAAGAAACTCTCTGCTCTAGTAGGGGGTATAAAGTGAAATTACAGTAAACAACTCTTCTAAGTTAGTTCACTATGCCTAGTTCGAGAACTTTTAAGACAGAGGTGAAAAAGAACAGAGAAGGCTGACATCTGGACATCTGCCTCCAGTAGTCGATTTTAATTCCACACAGTATTTACAACATTACACAGATGAAAGCCAGCATTAGAAAGTGGTCAAGATGGCTAAAGTTATTAATGAGGAAGAACACACAAGTTAGGAGAGACTGCAGCAGTTTGCTTTTGCCTGAGTCTACTAGGAAGGGCAAAAATCTAACCCTTCTCTCCTGTCCGCTGTGTGAGGTAGGTTAAACTGGGAGACAGTGACTGGTCCAACATCCCCAGCTGACTTCCATCTCCCGGCATCTCAAGGGCGGGTGGTGCAGATGGTGGAATTGGCTTAAAACAATGTTGAGTCACTCAATGCAGTCTGTGACAATAACACTAGGCTAGATGGACCAGTGGTCTGTTTCATTGTTAAGATGGCTTTTGCTGCTTGTATTGATGCTTGTTTGTGATGACACCCAAATATGCTTCTCTGTGTCTCCAACTGATGCAGTGACTAGGGATGGCATCTCTCCTCTTAATGCCTGCTTGGAGTCGGTAATGGGCTGGATGAGAGAAAACAGACTCAGTCTGAATCCAGAGAAAACGGAAGTACAGTCGGCCCTTCTTATACACAGATTTTTTTATACACGGATTCAAGCATCCACGGTTTGAAAATGTTAAAAAAAAGTATAAATTTCAAGTATCAGACCTTGATTTTCCATTTATTATAAGGGACACCATTTTGCTATGTCATTATATTTAACGAGACTTGAGCATACACGGATTTTGTTATACACCGGGGATCTTGGAACCAAATCCCAGCGTATAACAAGGGCCCACTGTACTTGTGATAGGTTCCCCTGGCCCGGGAAAGGAAATGTGTCCACTTGTCCTGAATGGGGTCACGCTTCCCCTGAAGGACTCAGTTCGCAGTCTGGGGGTTCTTTTGGACTCATCGCTCCACCTGACTTCTCAGGTGGATGCGACGGTCAGAAGTGCCTGTTATCAGCTTCGGCTGATATGCCAGCTGTGACCCTACCTAGGCCAGAGGGACCTTGAAACGGTGATACATGCTCTGGTAACCTCTCAATTGGATTTCTGTAATGCTCTCTACATGGGGCAACCCCTGTACTAAACCCGGAAGCTTCAATTAGTACAGAATATGACAGCAAGGCTAACCATATAACACCTATTCTGCAAGATCTACACTGGCTGCCCATTCGCTTCCGAGCACAATACAAGGTGTTTGTTATTACCTATAAAGCCCTAAATGGCTTGGGCCCAGGGTACTTGGAGGACCGCCTCTCCCGTACAATCCGCCCTGCACTCTCAGGTCGGTCGGGAAGCATTTGTTGAGAGTCTCGAAGACGAGATATACATCAACCTCACAAAGGGCATTCTCCAGCTCAGCCCTGCAGATTTGGAACACCCTCCCTGACGAGCTCCGTTCCGTCACCTCCCTAGACCTTTTTAGAAAAAAACTCAACACTTTTCTTTTTCAACAAGGTTTCCTCCATGTATCTTGATATTGTTTTCCCTCGATATGCCCATTGTTTTATCCAGCTAGCTTGTATTGGGTTTTAATAGTTGTATGGTTTTAATAGTTTTTAATTGTAATTTTAGTAGTTTTATCATTTGATTATGATTGTAATATGTTATGTTTTATTTTGAATTGATTTGTTTTGTTCTGTTGTACACCACTTTGATCTATTTTGGAAAAGCGGTCTATAAATAAACTGTATTATTATTATTATTAATATTAATATTCTAAGAATGGAGGAGACACTTGAAATGGGAGTGAAAACTAACAAAACCTAGCAGTTCAGCAGAACTGACAAGAAGCTAGGGAAGAAGAAAGAACAGACAGAACTCTTGAAAGTAGGCTGGAGGTTTTACAGGCAGAAACCTTTGTGGATTACAATATTTGTGTAATAACTCTTCAGGATTATAATAGACCTTGTGATGTTATACAATAACCCTGCAAACATCAGTCACCTTGCAGATTTTCTTTGTGGGATGCTTTATAGTACATGGATTTAATTTTCATTTTTTTCTCCTCTTCATGTGCACCTGAATTTGTCTCTCTGTGTGTTTGCATGTGCACGTTGTTGGAAAAAATATGGAGAGAGATAAAGAGGGAGAGGGGGAGGGAGATGATGGTGTTTTATGAAGCTGTTATACATTTTTGTCTGATGTGCCAGGACCACATTCAGTTCATGGTCATCGAAACACAGTTGCACATGTTTTGCCTTTGTGGCTGAATGGGTATTATGTGTGAATGAACATGTGCATTATGTACTGATACACATGTGCATTTCGTTGCATGTTTGGTTTCTTGGTTCAGTTGAGTAATGCTATTCAACACAAAATTTGCATGGCACATTTAATGCATAACTACAGTCGGCCCTCCTTATACGCGGATTTGGCGGATTTGCCATGCGCGGATTTGAGCATACGCGCATGGCAAATCCAGGGATTTTGTCCCCAATGGCAGCACGCGTGCACGCGCACCGCCATTGGGGACAACTTCCCTCCCTCCCCTCTCCTCCCCCCCAACTCTTTCCTTCCCTCCCTCCCTTCCTCCCTTCCTCCCTCCTTACTTACCTTTTCCTCCTCGGTGCTGTGTCGCCGCCGCCGCCGCTGCCGCCTCAGCCATAGCAGGGGGGAAGGCCGGGTGGGGGTTTTGGAGGCAAAGAAGCCTCCAGCTTGCCACCTGGCCCTTCTGTGGTGGCGGCGGCGGCAGCGGAGGACCAGCACCAGAGGCCTCTTTGGCCTCCTCTCCGCCGCCGCCGCCAGCACCTCGATGCAGGGGCTGAGTGGCGGACTGAAGGCCAAGAGGCCTCCAGCCCACCACCCGGCCCCTTGCACAGAGGTGCTGGCGGCGGCGGCAGAGAGGAGGCCAAAGAGGCCTCTGACGCTGGTCCTCCGCTGCCGCCGCCGCCGCCACAGAAGGGCCAGGTGGCAAGCTGGAGACTTCTTTGCCTCCAAAACCCCCACCCGACCTTCCCCCCTGCTACGGCTGTGGCGGCGGTGGCAGCAGCGATGCGGCACCAAGGAGGAAAAGGTAAGGAAGGAGGGAGGAAGGGAGGGAGGGAGGGAAGGAACGAGTTGGGGGGAGGAGAGGGGAGGGAGGGAAATTGTCCCCAATGGTGGCGCACGTGTATGCGCGCTGCCATTGGGGACAACGGGACTTGAGCATACGCGGATTTTGGTATACGTGGGGGGTCCGGAATGGATCCCCCGCGTATACCAAGGACCGACTGTACACATGCAGGAATTTCCACTGTGGACTTTATCACAACAGGCCCATAAGGCACCCCAATAGTGAAAAGAAATCAACTCATTTGAGATGTGGTGCTGGGGAAGAGCACTGAGGATACCATGGACAGCTAAAAAGACAAATGAATGGATTCTAAACCAGATCTCTCCCTGGAGGCCAAGATGACAAAACTGAGGTTGTTGTACTTTGGCCACATCATGAGAAGGCATGGATCACTAAAAAGACAATAATGTTAGGAAAGGTGGAGGACAGTAGAAAGGGAGGAAGACCAAACACCAGATGACTAGACTCAATTAGACAGGTCATGAATGTAAATTTGCAAGACTTAAGCAGAGCACTGGAGGATAGGGGGACTTGGAGATGTCTCATCCATAACATTGACATGAGCCAGAGCTGGCTGGAGGGCAATCAACAACAACAACAACAACAGGAAATGCAAATATACTGGTTTGGAGACGGTAAATATACTCAAAACTGTGATGGTGCTGCTTCTATCCCAGCCTTTCCTTCTGCACATTGGCCTCCATATTCCCACCTCCCTGCCCTAACCTCTTCCCTGCATGCCTTTTAGTCTGTATTTATTTTTATTTTTTTTATCTGTTGAGCAATTGCAACACTAAAAGTAAAAGTAAAAAACAAAGAATGAAAGAAAAAAGAATAAAACAGCCGTGGGAACAGGATCATAATCATGTCCACTCGCACGACATGACAGCCTGTATATTGGAACTGCAGCAGAAGGAACTTATCACATGTGAATCAAAGTGGAAAAGCAGTGTGATTGGGAGGAATTGATGAGTTTTGCCTATCAATGAGAAAAAGCACTTCAGCAACAGATGGTTACAGACCAGGCACAGTGTGTTGCAATAAGGTATGTCTACAGATGCTGCTTTGTTGTTCTGTGCCTTCAAATTGTTTCCAGCTTATAGAGCCCTAAAGTGACCCTATCATGGGGTTTTCTTGGCAATATTTGCTTAAAGGAAGTTTGATATTGCCTTCACGTGAGGCATGTAACTTATTCAAGATTACCCAGTGGGTTTCATGGCTAAGTGGGGTATTAAACCCTGATCTACAGATTCACAGTCCAACACTCAAATCATTATGCCACACTGACTTTCTACAGACTCTGCTCCAATTTCACTCTTCAATCCTTGTGTGATAAAGTCCTCAGCCACCCCCATGCAGTATTCCCAACTACAGTATTTTGCTCACATTTCTCAGTAAATATTTAACGCTGTTCATTTTAATTTACTAATTACATGATTACCTCAAGATGGCTTTATGCTGAATAGCTTATCCAGCTGAAAGTAGAAATTGAACCTGGTCCTGTCTTAATGTGAAGTTGAAAAGAGCATACCAATTTAATTGTGCATATACAATACCTATTGTGATTAGAGAGATGTGTTCCTATTCTATTTTGATTGCTATTACTGTATTTTCTGTAAACCAGTTTCAGCATCATTCATTTGGGGCAATTATCTCAACATACATCTCCAAGTGCAATATATATCTCAGGACAGCACCAGAGTTGTGAGAGGCTGTTTCTAAATACAGACAATGGAAGGGTTTTTAAAAACCAGAATCTTCTGTTATGTGTTGTTATTTATTATTCCTAGTTATATAGCTATCCCACCTTTCTTCCAGCATGTTCTAGATGGGAGTACATGGCTCTTCTCCCCCACTTTATCCTCACATAACCCTAAGGGTTAGGGCCAGGCTGAAAGTGACAGACTGGACCAAGATCACTCATCAAAGTTTAAGGCTCAGTAGGGATCTCCCAAGGTCCAGTCCAATGCTATACCACAAAGGCTGTCCAGATTACTATACCATATCAACATTGATCACTCCAGATGTTTAATATTGCTTGTGAACCACACACTCATCTCCTTCATTGGCACAGAACATGATGTTTTTGTTGGAATCAGCTGCAAGGACTGTAAGACATTCCTCCTCCACCATCCATTTTTGTTTATTAATTAAAAGACTGCTGGTTGTTGTTCAGTAGTTGCATGCCTCCAAGTTGTTTCTGACTTCTGATCACTCTAAAGCAGACCTGTAATGGAGTTTTCTTGGCAAGATTTGTTCAGAGGAGGTTTGGCATTACCTCCCCTGAGGCTGAGAGCATGTGACTTGCCCAAGGTCACACAGTGGGTTTCATTGTTGAGCTGGGAATTAAACCCTGGCCACCTGGCTGGCAGTCCAAACCACTACACAAGTATGTAAAAAGAAGCCTTATAGAGGATCAGAATTTTTTTTGCCTATATAGCTCAGTACTCGCCCTCCACGAACTCTGTCACAGGCCAGAATGGTGCTTCTAGAACAATGTTCCCCAAACTTTGGTCCTCCAGAGGTAGAGTTCAGAGACATAGCTGTGTTATATAGGGTTTTTTGTGGGTTTTTGGGCTATGTGGCTGTGTTCTAGAAGAGTTTTCCCCCCGACATTTCACCAGCATCTGTGGATCACTATTGGATCACTAATTAAACAGTGATCACTCTGAGGCTTTACCATTCAACACAGACCAACACAGAGATTAACATGTAAATCACTTCCTTCCAACCAAAGGCCACACAGTGTATACATACCCTTCCATGTCAGTATTCTATGAAGATGCCAGCCACAGGTGCTGGTGAAATGTCAGGAAAAAACTCCTCTAGAACACAGTCATATAGCCCAAAAAACCTACAAAAGACTATGGATGCTGGCTGTGGAAGCCTTCGACTTCACATAGCTGTGTTAGTCTGAAATATAAGTACTGTATGCAAAGAGATTGTCTACAAAGTTAGTCTCAAAGGTGCTATGAGATCCTTTTGGTCTTCCAGGTGTTTTGGATTTCACCTCACAGTAATCCTGACTGTTGGCCAAGCTGGATGGGGCTTCTGGAAACCGAAGTCCAAAACACTTGGAGAACAAAAGTTTGGGAGCCTCTGTTCTAGAGTGAGATGCCAATGACTAAACCTGGCATATTCTGCATACAAAGCCTGGGTTCAGCCACTCAGTTATGGTTCCTTTCCAGGAAGGAAGGTTTTGGACTTCTATAATCAGAAAGATTATACAAGAACAATACATCTGACCTACTACACAATAGGTTTAAGCATTTAGCTCAAGTGGTCTTCAGAGCTGTGGGAACCTGAACTAGACCAGTGAATTTTGAAGTACGGATACTCATCACAACAACCCCCTATAGTTGTGTTTCCAAAGAGAATCCCAAAATGCAGGCAGCTGCATTGATCCAACAGAGCATTGTTTGCAATTTTCACCTCACCCAGAGCAGGTGTTTTGTAACACCAAAGGGTCTTAAGTACCCAAAGGAGAATTAACCATATCCATACACTAGGGATTTGTTGTTGTTGTGTACCTTCAAGTTGTTTCCAACTTATGGTGACTCCATCACAGGGGTTTCTTGGCAAGATTTGTTCAGAGGAGGTTTACCATTGCCTTCCCCTGAGGCTGAGAGAAATGTGACTTGCCCAGTGAATTTCATGGCACTTCACCACTATATATTGTTTTAGGGAAATCTATTCTCCCTTTCCAGCTAGTAGGAGGTCTGGAGGTATGTTCAGAGGGGAGAAGGAAGCATGAGGGGCTCTTGAGGTGAAGTTACTGTTTTATTAATAAAAAAAGTCACAGTGGTTTGACTCTGCAATTCCAGACTCTACTATACCACAGGACAAGATCTCTGAGTTTAGATTTGGGTCCAGAAATGCACAGTCTGGCTCTGATGGGTGATGACGATAAAATATCTCTTTTCTTAAACTCTAAAATTGGAAGGGGAGGAGGAGAGAGCTACAGATTTGGTCCATCAAAACAAATAAGTGCATTCATAGACAGGTTTGATCAACAGTCAGCTGATGGAACATGCTGTACAATGAGATGTCTGCTATTAATGTAGCAGGGCTTTCTGGCTGTAGGGAAGCGTGGGGATACAGCTGCTGAAGACTGATGTGAAATTAAAGAGGGAATGAAATGTGTGATCTTATTTAATCACACCTGGCGCTTCAATTTTTCAATAACAGCACCCTGCTAGACTGTGTCAAATCACTTTCACAAAGGGGGAGGAAAACTGATGGCAAAATGAATTAACTATTTCACTATCCTTGCAATAATGTTCAACACATGCAAAGCAAAGGTTTAATTTAAGGAACAAGATTCCAAGCCTAAATGTGTCGTAACAGGGTCAGGCTCAGTTCGTATTTGGATGAAGGACTGCGAAGGAATATCTAGAGCCTATTCACACTACATAATTATAGCACTATTATTCCATTTTAACTGCCATGGTTCCAGCCTATGAAATCCTAGGGTTTGTAGATTGGTGAGGTAGTGGATTGATCTGGCTGAGAACTGCAAATGACTCTTGCTACATTGCCAACCCCATGAATTCATAGGACAGAATTATGGCGGTTAAAGTGGGACTATAGTGCTATTATTCTGCAGCGTAAATAGGCCCCAGGAGCTGTAAGCTATGTAGGTAACGGCAACCCACCTCAGAATACTCTATGCCTAAGAAAATCCTATGAAATTAATGGGTTGCAGTAAACTGACACAAGACACATATACAAACAAACAACAACACATTGAAGATTGAGTGACTGCTAAAGGCTTACTCCTACAATAGAAACCATCAAGTTACCATCTCAGAGGTGTTGTGAACCTCCAAGTCACTTTTGATGTATGGTGACTCACAGGGTTTTATTTGCAAGATTTTTTTCAGAGGGTGATGGTCACTGCTTTCCTCTGATGCTGAGAGTGTGACTGGCCCAAGGTCACCCAGTGGTTTTCCATGGCTGAGCAGGGATATGAACCCTGGTCTCCCAGAATTATAGTCCAACACTCAAACCATTACACTGAGCTGGCTCTCTCATCTCAGGATTATTGTCTTTTAACAAAACAATCAGATCAAGGTAGAGCTCATGATGTGTATGCCAATGGTCCCCAGTATGATTCTTGGCATCTACAGTTTAAAAAGGATTAGATATTGCTGATAGTAAATACTTCTGCCCAAGGACCTGAGCAGATAATACTGGGAATATAAACAGATTTCTTGGCCCAGAGTTTAAAGCAACTAGTTATAAAGAACTGGGATTTTAGTCTATAAAATTAAATGTGACAGACCTTCTACTGCAGGAGTGAGAAATTTGTTGCTCACATGCAAACTGCTCTTTGTTGAGGGGTCCCTTGTGCCACTTGTTTCTGTACTATAGAGCTCTCCAGCCTCCTTCAAAAATTATGTTAAATATGTTTTTTTCTGAAAAACATTGAAAATGGCTCACATGCAGCACATCTCGCCCTTAAAATGCTTGGGAGGGGGCACACTAAATCAGCAAAGTACTCGGGTGAGTGGTTCTGTTGCTGCAGCCCACCAGGAGATTAGAGAAGCTGTAAGATGATATTTTGGGTCTAAAATTGCCCCTTCCCAGAAAAGGGGACACAACTATCCATTTTAGGCTGGAGAAACAGTAGGGGGAACGACTGGAGAGCAGGACTGGTCTGGAAGGTGCTGAGGGCCACAGTAGGAAACCTGTTGGTCAACATGTGGTCCTTGGACCATACAATTCCCACCTGTGCCTTAATAATCTAAGACAGCTTCACTGGAGAACAGTGTCAAAATGGTTTCATCTTGAAATTACTGGGCAGCCCTCCATTAACATACTAACATACACAGTTTTTTTATGCAGAAGTAAATCCGCAAATAGAGACTAAAGCTTGGAGCAGGTCTGCTTCTTTTTGTAACAGCTGAGACCTACCAGCACTCAATCCGCTTTGGGGATCTGCAACTAAACAAGATGTTGGAATTACTCCTCCGTCAGTTATGTGTTTAGGACTTTGGATGGAAGAAAAGGTTTACTCTAAGAAGTTTAACTTTGAAGATTAGATGTCCAGGAACAATGATATACCCATATTTCCAAAAAACCAGAACATTGGAAATAATATGTTATAAGTAACAACATTACCTGTAACCCCTTATTTTTTATCATAACAAGGGCATAATAACCTCTTTTTGCAAAACAATATAAAGAACAGGAACATCAGTTTCTTCATCATGTAAGCAGTAGCATTCTATTCCTTCTCATTACTTGGTGGAGAGGGAGAGCAAAAATGAAAATTTCAAAACCCAATATTTATAGACCATTGGGTTTAAGGTTGATATTTTTTTAAAGGAACTAAAAGCAGTAAGCATTGTAATGAGTAATGTAATCAGTTATTGTGAAACTGTGCAACATTAACAGTAAGAAATCACTGAAGGGTGCTTTGTAAAAAGTTATGGAACAAGTTACTTTCACAAAGTAAGTTTCTAAATTCTGGGGAGAGCAATGTGTAAAATGCAGGGAAGGGGGATATGTCTTTGAAGTCATGTGCATTTTGTCTCCTACTTCCTAGGAGTAAGTATGTTCTGCATCTTAGGTGTTTGGGTTTATATTAAATGCAAAATATAATTGCAACCACATACTGTGCAATTACCCATGTTTCACTGGTTAGTCAGACACTGTATCTCAAACAGTATGCCCCTGTGTACTAATAAATCACTTTCTGTAACAGACATCTAGATGCTTTATCTAACAGGGGGAAATGGTAATTGTGGTCAAAAGCTTCATTTTTTCAGAGTAACTGGGGATAGAACATATTACTTTCAGCTCCTGGGTGGCATTGTTTAAGAAGCTGTAGGGTAATTAACTTCACATAACCACCTTTGTATTACATAAATGAAGAAGAACATAGAACATTGGCAGGGGAAAGCATAGCATCTGTTGCTTTATTTTTTAAAATCCTGACTGTCAAAATAGCATTAAGGTACAAAAGCAAGAGAACCAATCTTTTTACTCTCAGGGACTCTGGGGAAATCTGCACTGCAGAAATAATCCACTTCACCTGGCATGGCTCCATACTGTGGAATTCTGGGAATTGTAGTTTTGTGAGACATGTAGACCTCTCTGTCAGAGAGCTTTGGTGGTATAACAAACTTTAAGTCCCAGGATTCTATAGCATTGAGTCACTGAAGCTAAATTGTAAAATGTCATTATTTTTGCAGTGCTATCAGTAGATTAGCTGTAGTGGGGGTTGCAAATCCATGCTGGACTTTACTGCTGTTCCTTCTGAGTCAAATGGGAGCTCTGTCGGTTACAAACAAAAGTTCAGCACAGCCCCTAGTCAATTAGGAGTAGCTGCAGGAGGACTGGCGGAGTGCATTTTCCAACCCCAGGGCTGAAGCCATCCCAGACTGCTCTGCAATATCAGGTGTTTTCTCATTCAGCTGATCTGGAATGCTCTGCAGCATTACCAAGATAATGGCCACAGATGAGTACACCAGCACATCAACCCAACTGGGTTAGTCAATCTGGGGAGTCAATATAGGGTCGTTTGGCTTTATGCACGAGCCTGTATGAGCTGCCTGGGCCTTGAGATCATTAGGATAGACCCTTCTCTTAGTACCTCCACCATCACAAGCATGGTTAATAGAGATGTGAGAGAGGGCCTTCTCAGTGGCTGTCTCTAGACTTGGGAACTTGCTTCCCAACAAGGCCAAAATGGCCCTAGTCTATGCTGTCTTTCCATCAGCAGACAAAGCCCTTTTTATTCTGACAGGGGTTTAAAACAGATTTTTTTTAAAGAACAGGCTAGGGGCTACTATGTTGTATTTAACAGATTTCTATCTTTTAAAAAAATCATTTTAATTGGAGGGTTGAATTGTTCTAACACATTGAATTGTTTAATTCTATTTAATTATTTTTTGTATGTTTCTAATTGCATTTGAGTCCCAATTTGGGGAGAAAAGTGGAATACAAATAAATATAAATATAGCAATAACATCAACAACTTGCAGCTGGTTGCTCACTCTGAATATTTTGTAAAACTGGGAGAAAGGCATGGAGAAAGGTGTTTTAGGACTTCCCATCCTTCCTAAACTTGGCTTTGGTTCTTGTGTGATCAAATTCCTCAAAGCCCGGACACCTGGTTAACAAACCAGTATTTATTAACTCTGCTATTCCTTTGGTGATTTCTAGCTTCCCCAGTTTTTCCAGCTTCATGTTCAGGAAGCTCCTTCCAACCTATAGTCAGACAACAGTGGCCCATAATCCTGGCACATTCACGAAACACATTAGTCAGTGTCATCTGTTTCCAAAAATATGTCCAAACACATCATTCTAAATGTATGGTAATTTATGCATTCCCTTCAACTTCACTGACTTCTACAGGCTTCTGTGTTATACTACATTCATTACTTGATACTGAAAAATATTATAAGTAAATTAAGCCACACCAACAATTACAATGGTTTCTTATGGCATCCTTCTTCATTTAAACATATCCCCATACAATATGGAATCTCACTGCTGCTGGATTATATCAGTAATGAAGTCTAATAATGTTCTTTTGACATTTTTCCTACTGTAATATTTTATCATAAAATGCCTTGGGAGTTAGCTTGAGAAGCTGCTTAAAAACAAAATGAATGAAGAAGACATACGAAAGTTAGGAACACAATATAGTTTATCCATCGGAACATTCTAGTTTTAAGGGCTGACTACTCTGTAGACTATCGCAACCATAATCCGAGGCCTCCAGCTGTATTCAGCTACAACTCCCATCATTATCAAGAAGCACAATAGGTGTGATATTCAAGGATGATGGGTGTATTAGTCCCACACACCTGAAGGGTGTGAATTGGGGAATGTAAGGCTAGTAATTTAGTAAACAAAGGGCTTTGGAATAAAAGTCAAAAGCAGAAGAATTTGGAATTGGACACCCTTAATGAAAAGGGGTGGAGAGAGAGAGAGAGAGAGAGAGAAAAGAAAGAAAGCCAGATGAAAGCAAAACAAATTCAAAAATCTGAAAGGTCACCATATGGAAGATGATGTGACGTGAAGGTCACATTTGCATGTTGGATTTTACATCAGTTCAGTAATGGCAATGAATGCCAGGGTCAGCCTGGCATAACTCTGCTCAGTGGAGCCACATTGGAGCTGGCAATATCTGTGCCTATTCTAGGTTGTAAGCAGCAGGGCCATCAGGACAATATTTTACTAGTGCAACCTGCTAAAACCATGTTTACTCAGAGCCAAATTCAGACATTTGCTCCAGGGAGCACAGCAGCACCTAAAGATCTAAGAGGTTCACAGAGGCAGACCTCCTGCTCCGTTCAACATGTGCCGAGTCCAGTCCATTTAAGGTTTTTAATTGAGCCCAGAAGCTAAGTGGTAGCCAGTGTGATTCCTACCAAGTTGGGACTGTCAGACCAATTAATGTTTAAAACGCTGGAAGCAAGCTTTTAAGTTCCACTGTATTGGTCTTCTGAAGTAAGCGTTCAAAGGAAAGATGTTTAAAAACAAAAACAAAGTTGTAAATCTAGATGGTTTACCGAAGAGGTACAGAAATAAAAGAAGAATAGGCGTACATAAGTGTATATATATGTAAAAATATATATACAAGGGAGTATATGGATACATATTGAAAAATACATTTGATAAACAATATATACTCTTTGTGAATAATTACATGAAATGTGATATGATCTGGTGAGAAATATGAACATAATAAGTGTGAATACAGCCAGAGGTATTGTTTAAGAAACGGCGAATTATGTTAAAAAACCAGAGGAATTATTACATGAAGCTTAAGGGAGAGAGGGAGAGAAGGAAGTAATGGACTTGTTTAACTCAGCGAGAAGTAAATAGAAGACTACAGTGTAAAAGATGTAAGAGATAAAATTATTAAGCTTGTAATTACCTAAGTTTTATTTACAAATAATAGACAATAAAATATCTTAATGGAAATAAAAAAATCTGGTTTCCTTGGGAAATGGAGACATTTTCTGTTCCTTTGGAAAACTGATAGTTTGCTATTTATTATTGAGAATAGGACAAGAATCAGTGTCTCTATTAACTACCAGTGTTTTAATAACCTGCAAAAACTAGATACAGAATAGAATTCTGCACTTTGTTCTACAAATGAGCAGGAAAAAGACTACCAAATATATTTTAATAAGTGGAGTCAAAAGTAAGTAACTCCTGCAAAATATTCAAAACTCTCATTTAGAGATGCTGTTGAATATTCACTAGAAATCTACAGTAACTGCTCACCCAATAAATCTGAGAGTGGCTTCACACTACAAATATACAATGGATCACTAACTCACTATTGGATGGCTAACATCATAGTATTGTACAGAATAACTCGAAGTTTGTAGGTGAGGCTGGACACATGGTAGTCAAACTACCACTTTCTATGCGCTGCTGCTTTTGCACTAGAAGTGAAAGTGTGCAGAAGTGTTTTCTCTGTTATTTTGCCATTTTTTCTGTGTATGTGTTTGGGTTTTCCTTAACGTTTCAATAAACAATGTTTGCTACCAAAAACAAACAAACAAAAAAACAAAAAACAAAAAAAAAACAAAAAAAAAAACACAAAGATAATATTTTTGCATATCTGGGCAAACCTGGCAAAATGAAATGTATTTTACAACAAAAGAGCAGAAAGGATTGACTAGGAGCTACATTAAATAAGTTACAACTAGTTAAGCTTTAGAAGCAGGATGAGGGAACGCAAAGCCCCAGAAACCATGTTAGTAGCAAACCAATAGAACCCAAAACAGCCAGCCCAAGTCATTTTGCTGCCTGAGACAAGTAGCTAATACCTTCCCCAGTTAAAGTGCACAGACATAAAAGCCAATCCCGTTATTTTGGCACCTGAGACAGAAAATACCACAAACTTCTCTCCACATCTATAGAAGTAGAATTACAATGACAACAAGTTCAGTAGTAAACAATTTGCTGTTCTTTCATCAGACTAGAGTCAATGTGATGTAGTGGTTTGAGTGTTGGATTAAGACTCTGGAGACCAGGGTTCAATTCCCACTCAGCCATGAATCTCACTGAGTGGCCTTGGGCAAGTCACATGCTCTCAGCCTCAGGGGAAGACAATTGCAAACTTTCTCTGAACAAATCCTGCCCAGAAAATCCCATGATATTAAGGTCACCATAAGTCAGAACACACATTCATCAAGCTAAGAATCTGCTGCTCGAAGCAGATGACTAGAGAGGCTGGCCCTGAAATTAAACAAAGAACCAGTGGCAGGTAATGACTCCAGGCCAGTTGGGCAAAAGAATCTATTCCAGGTTTTAGTTTGAAATTAAAGGGACCTTCCAAGGGTGTAACCCCTTTGGGGGGGGGGGGCATAGTGTTCACCACTTTAGACAGTGTATTTGAATTTCTGATTAAGCACCAGACTAGATTCATCATCCTACTGACACATCAGATATTACCACCACTGTCAATAACACTGTTGTCAGTAAAAATATCTGACACATCAGATATTACCACCGCTGTCAGTAACGTGTTGTCGGTAATAACTTTGGACACACCGCACCTTGCTGAAAACTGAAGAGGGGCACTTATATGCTGCAAATAAACAGGACAAGAGTGAGACAGAACACAAATAAGGTATCTTGAACTCCATAAGTGTGAGTAGATGTTGGCCATTAACTTGATTTTCATTCCGAATGTCTTCGGAATATGTACTTTGAGTGATGTTTTTGAGTGATGTATCAGAACTTGGAAATGTCACTTTTTGGACTTCAGTTCTCAACATTCACTGGGCATGTTTCAAAATTCTAGGACTGTGAATGGGGAATTTTGCTTCTGTTCTGTATGTAGAATGACTGGATTAACCACAGCAGACCTACCAATGCGGGAAAAGGAGAAGCACTGCTACTTACACTATCCCACATGGCTTAAATCAGGGGTTGGCAACCCCCGGCCCGTGGGCAGGATCCGGCCCGGCGAGGCGGCAGGACCGGCCCCAGCCTGGTCCTGCCGCCAATTGCTGCCGACACTAGGGGTCCTCCTGCCCTTTCCCTCCCTTCCCAAGGCTGCACGACAGCCGCGGAGAGGAAGGGAAAGGGGCGGGGGTCCTCCTGCCCTTTCCCTCCCTTCCAACGGCTGCCTGGCAGCCGCAGAGAGGAAGGGAAAGGGACGGAGGTCCTCCTGCCCTTTTCCTCCCTTCCCATGGCTGCACCACAGCCGCGGAGAGGAAGGGAAAGGGACGGGGGTCCTCCTGCCCTTTCCCTCCCTTTCCACGGCTGCCTGACAGCCGCAGAGAGGAAGGGAAAGAGTGGGGGTCCTCCTGCCCTTCCCTTCCCTTCCCACGGCTGCCT
>NC_056525.1:232048288-232156330 GCF_019175285.1 Sceloporus undulatus
GACAGTCGTGGAGAGGAAGGGAAAGGGGCAGGGGTCCTCCTGCCCTTCCCTTCCCTTCCCACGGCTGCCTGACAGTCGTGGAGAGGAAGGGAAAGGGGCAGGGGTCCTCCTGCCCTTTCCCTCCCTTCCCATGGCTGCACCAGAGCCGCGGAGAGGAAGGGAAAGGGGTGGGGGTCCTCCTGCCCTTTCCCTCCCTTCCCACGGCTGCCAGGCAGCTGCGAGGAGGGAAGGAAGGGGGCAGGGGAAGAGGAGGAGGAAGAGGAGGAGGCAGGAGGATGGAAGGAGCAGGAGGAGGAGGGAGGAAGGAAGGAAGGAGGAGGAAGAGGAGGAGGAGGGAGGAAGGAAGGAAGGAGGAGGAAGGAGGAAGAAGGAGGAGGATGAAGGAGGAAGGAAGGAGCAAGAGGAGGAGGAAGAACAGTAGCAGGAGGAGGAGGAGGATTTCCATTCCATTTGTGCAGGTGTGCTTTGTTTTAACAATGATAGTGGTGATGATGATGAAGATGATGAGGATGATATCAGTCAGTTTCTGAGACATGCACTCACTCTTTCTGAAGGTGAGGCAGTGTGACTTTCCAAAGTGCATTTCTGTGTATTTTCGGTGCTTTTAATGCTAAAAGGTCTGCTTTAACAATGATAGTGATGATGATGGTGATGATGATGATGATGATGATGATGATGATGATGGTGATATTGATATCAGCCAGCTTCTGAGGCCCAAATGTCCTCCATTTTGGTCATGCCTAAGAAACATGCATTTATATTAACATTTTTTAAAAATCATCAAAATTTTTCGCATGTCTTCCATTTTTAAAAAATGTGTCTTACATTTGAAAATATTGTCCTATATTATTTAATTATTTAATTATTTATTTTTTGGCTTCAGCCCCCCAGTTGTCTGAGGGACAGCAACCCGGCCCCTGGCTCAAAAAGGTTGCCTACCCCTGGCTTAAATATTTTCTTCCTCTGGTCACTCTTCCTTCTTATAGTTCTTTATTGTCCGTGTGCACATGTAGCTATTACATACTTCTGGATCATTTATTACATTAATGTAATAAAAATATAAACAATAAGTGCTTAAGTTTCCAATCAATGGAAAATCATTGTGTACTTGTTTGGAGCTAGTGATGCTTACAACAGGACTAATGAAATCAATCCATTATATTTAAATTACTTATGATTTTGACTTGTTTAAGCATGACTCAGTCCGGATCAAACCCTATGTGTATGTCTGTGGTTATAATCAAGCCCTATGTCCAGCACTCAGTGCCTTGCAAATCTGTTTAATGAAACACAAACACACATACTAAACTTGAAAATGATAGCCCTTAAATTTCCTAAGTTGCACTGGATCAGCATTCAGTAACTCACACAGCCAGTCTGTCATTGCCTCCATAGGAGATTTCTAGAGCTAGCTGTGAAGAGAAACATTTTCTTCCTTTTACAAATGTACTATTTCATGGCTTTGTAATTTTAAATAGTCTTCAACAGTTCATGGCCACTAACCTTTTATTAGCTGTCGTATATAAAGATCTTGTTTGATTCCTACTGCTGGTATACAATCTGGGGTCTATGCACTGAGTCCTGCCTTTTCATTTTCCTGTGGCAGGCATATTTGGGTCTTAAATGCCAAGGATACATTTTGGAAATGGCAGTTTTCCAAAATAAAATTGATCGGCTTTAAATGGTCACATTATTTTTGCATTTGTCTGCCTTTTACCTTCCAGCAATGAACAGGTTCATGGTTTTTCAAAAGGGCTGCCTGGGCAAGGCTGAAGAAAAATGATGCTGAAAGGAACTGTGGCATTGGCAGATACTCAGAAAGAAAGTGCATGTTTTGCATACCACATCCAACCCCAGGCAACTCCAAGTAGGGTTACAAAAGGCTATGTTTGAAGCAATCAGAGTATGCCAGCCTACTTCAAACTGGCACACTCCAGAAGTGACAGATTTCAGCCCCCATCATCCCCAGTCAACATGATTGTGCTTGTAGACAATGTTGGGATTTATAATCCAAGATTTAAGGAGGGCATTGCGGTGCAGGAAGGTTGGGTAACTGCCACAGTGGATCCCTGGATTTCTGTAAGTGCAACCATGCTGCTGGATTTGCCAGCACAGTTTTTGTCACTGTCAAAATCTAAGGAATTATCCCCAGTTGTGTTGCCATTGTTGCTGTCCCAGTTCAAGAATAACAGCAGTGCCTCTCTATGGCGTGAACTCTACCAAAATGCAAGCAGAGCACTTACACTCTCTTCTGAAAGCAAAAGGAAGGGAGGAAGACATCTGATTCTGATGGTGAGAGTGGAGGCAAGGCTGCAAAACTGTAAAGTGAGAATTAATTGGCAGTGGTGAGAATCATGTGACTCTCCAGTATTATTGAACTGCATGTCCCAGCATTCTTTACTGCTGGCTTTGTTGGCTATGGCTGATGGAGGGGCACATGATTGTACAGTGGGTCCTTGATATCCACTGGGGTTTTATTTCAGGACTCTGAGGATACCAAAATCTTTGGATGCTCAAATTATATTAAATGGAATTTGTGTCTCTAGTATAAAATGGCAAAATCATGGTTTGCCTTTTGGAATTTATGTATTTTTAAAAATATTTTTAAGCCATGGATTGTTGGATCTCTGTATAAAAAATCCATAGATACAAAGGGGCCGATGGTATATGGCATGTCCTCAGGCTTGGAATACATATACATCAAATGAGAATTTCTAGCAAATTTGTAAGCACCTCAACATTGTTTTTGAAAGAAAACATATTTCGGATGGCCCCAAGAAAACCCCATGCTAGGTTCGCCTTAGGGTCCCCATAAGTCAGAAATGACTTGAAGGCACATAACAGCAACAACATGAGAAAAGTGATGCTACTTTGATTGGGATGCATGACCATCTCAACTTCTGGTGAGCCAACAGACATGACTACATTCAGCCTGGCAGATCTCTGATTCGGCAGCCCTGAAGTAACACATAAAAGGATGCTTCCTCTTCTCCCTCCATCCCATGTAGAATAGGAAAAGCTGTAGCGAGGGGCAATTACCGACTTTCATATGAGCAGCGCTCTTACTTCAAAATGCCTAACACTTCTCTGATGCTTTTGGAAACCTATTACTTTTCTCCAGTGCCAAAAGATGCTATTTTGGGGATTTTTCCTCTCTTCTGTGGGTTTGTAAAACTTCAAACTGGCGCTATCTTTAGGAACCATACATACCAATGCAAGCCTTTCTGTTTTTGATTCGGCAGCAAGAAGCAGAACAAAAACATTTAAACATGCTGCAGAAACATGTTTGTGTTCTCTCTCTCTCTCTCTGTATGTATTTGTATGTGTGTGTGTGAAGGCTGTACTGTTTGCTAATTTGTTTTTTTTTTAAATCTTATTAAAACTTTTTTTTAGAGCTTCTGGGTTAATTTTTTCAAGCTAAATTATTCATTTTAATGATATGATTGTCAATGGTTTTGAACAAATTGCTCATTTATTTGCAATGGATGTGTGCAGAAACCTGCCTATGGAGTAGAGAAAGCATAAGCATAAATTACAACTTTGGTTGCATTGTGAAATATGGTCTACACATGTTCTTGAAAATACAGTGGATCTTTTTGGGGAAAAGGGACTGCTTAGGGTTTTTTTTTTCTTTTTTGGGGGGGTGTCTTGGACTTTATTTCAAAAAGTAACTTAGACCAACATTTTTTGGTTGCCATAAATAGGATTGTTTAAAAAAAATATGAATGGATTTTTCAGCATAGAAATATAATTACTGTAGAGGCATTGTACAGGTAGCAACAATAATACAGTTGGACCTTTGTATCCATGGGGGACCACTAAATAGATATGAAAAAAATGCAAGACCTCAAGTCCCATTGTCCTCAATGGTGATGCAATATGCACCCAGCCACCATTGGGGACAATGGGAATTGCTGTCGATGGATGCTTTAATACGTGGAGGGCAAGCTCATAGATAGCGAAACCCCACTGTAATTGATATTTTCATCATCATCAAAATCAGTATCATCTATTTATATTTCGCTTTTCTTTCCAAGACAGCTTAAAATTTAAGACAAGCACAATATAGTTAAACACAGAAAAGGCTAACTTTAAAACGTAATGAAATAACACTGAGGGGCTGGAGTGCTTCTACTGCCTGTCAGTATGTATTCCTGTGTATGTGTGTACACACAGGCCATGGCAGTTTTCTCTTCCTCTTCTTTTTGAGCTCAGTGACACAGTACCTGATTTGCACAGAAGGTCTGGGGTACAATATTATTATTATTATTATTATTATTATTATTATTATTATTATTATTATTATTATTATTATCATCATCATCATTATTATTATTATTATTATTATTATTATTATTATTATTATTTGCATTTTGAGCTGATGAGGAAGAAACCCTGACTTATGCAGCCAGAAAATGAGAACAGAATTTGGTTATTTCAATCTTTTGTGCCAACACATTTTTTGGCAGGAGGTGATGGTGACCTTTTAGAACCTGGACTATTTCTGCAATGTGGATACCACCTTAGACCTAAATGCCCTAAGGACACCAGATGCAATCTGATCATGGAAGCTAAGCAGGGTCAGCCCTTGTCAACAAATACCAGGTGCTGTAGCCTATATTTCTGAGGAAAGAACCATTAAAACCACATTTTGTCTAAAACACTATATGAAATTCATGAGGTAGCCATAAGCTGAAGCTAAAGGCATGCGTACACACCCACACCCACACCACTAACTATCATGGCCCCATCCCATGGAATGGTTGTGGTAATTTGGCAAATAATTTAGAGCAGTGGTTGTCAAGCTACAGCACTGTACTGCTTTTGACTTCATCTCCCAGAAAGCCTGACCATTGGCCATGCTGGCTGGAGCATCTGGGAGATAAAGTCCAAAGTATCTCTAGGGAGCAGAGCTACAGTCCTCATTCTTGGCTTATCAACCCGAATATGAAAACAAAATCTGATCCATGTTTCCTATCTCATTTGAAAATTGCAGTTTTCTACTTCAGATGCTATATGAAACAGAGGCTTAACAAGCCAGGCTGTAAGAGTAGATGCTAAATGTGTAAAAGGGAAAAGGGAAGGGGATGCATAGGTGATTGCTAGAATGATAGACGTTATTACTCTGAGAGGAGTGAGACCACTGTCTCTTCAGGCTGTTTCATGCAAGAAATAAAATAAATTCTTCCATTTGAATGTGGGAGGTGACAGGACCACTACATCATTTGGGAAAGGCAGCTTCCACGCTCTGACATCTTTACCATCTGCCAGTCTCTGAATCCATATGTGGCTCCTTCTGCCCCTCTCCCTGCAGGCGACAGCCTGGAACCAAGATTATATTGTACCTTTATGAGGATTTGCATTGTTAAGCTGCTTTGGGATCCCAATTTAGCTGGAAAGTGGGGTATATAAATGTAATACCTATAATAAATAGCTAGTCAACATGCATACATAGCTATATATCTATATCTATATCTATATATAGATATATCACCAGTTGTGTACATGTTGGGAATGTTCTTCCATGAATGCCTCCTGCAAGGGAGTGTTACATTGTGTAATCTATATCCATTCCCCATTTTCAGGACTGAAAGGAGATTGTTGCCAGATCTTTCTTCAGCCCCATTAACACACACACACACACACACACACACACACACACAAACCTCAGCTTTACAGATTTTATCCCACAGCCATATAAAATGGATGTGTGCCAAGTACACAGATGAATCCAATTTAAGCATCCAGCACTGTATGTACAATCCCATATGGCAAGGAGATAGAGCATAAAGAACTGTCATTTAATCTCTCTCATGCTACAACAGCCTTGCAATACAAAGACAAAAATCAACAGCTAGTAAGCTCTTTAACACACACACACACACACACACACACACACACGCACACGGGGGAGGAGGTATTTCCCTCCTACAAACTGAACTGTAAGACATATTCTGCAAGTTGTTGAAATGGACAATATTATAACTATGTTCGGAAGAGCATTTGATAAATTCAGGGGTGTCCTGTTATTTTGAACACAACATGTTGGATATGGGACAAAAAAAAGTATGTCTCTACTAATTTCTCCTTACATCTAATAGGCATTGCTAGGGTTTGAATCCGGCTCAGCCATGAAACCCACTGTGTGACCTTGGGGAAGTCACATGCTCTCAGCCATAGGGAAGGCAATGGCAAACCGCCTTGGAACAAAGCTTGCCAAGAAAACCCCATGACAGGGTCTCCGTAAGTCCGAAATGAGTTCAAGGCACATAACACACACACACACACACACACACACACATGGAGATATGCCTGCTTGGAACCCTCTGTATATTAAAGAAGCACAGATCTATAACTCTGGCCACCAAAATGGAAATCATAAGAAAAGTGGAGACTGGTGAAAGAAAAATTATCCCTAAATGTAATTTGGAAAGCAATTTTGAATGCTCTATAGAAGATTCAAAATGTTTTTATTTACTTATGCAAAGCTTACTTGACATGGTTGTTTCACCTCACATTTGCATATGGTTAGTTTGGAAAGAAAAGTCTGCTGAAACATGAGGAAATGCTTTTATTTTTTTGTAGTGGAGGAACCTATCCCTATTGTCTTCATGTTATTTCTGCCTCTGGTACCAAATTTTCTATTAAACAAGTAAGGCCTAGGAACTCATCTACCTTATTCCCTTACTTTTGCAAGACTGAGGTAGCAAAACAGTTATCCCAACCATTTGCCTTTGGAATATGTGCAACAATTTAAACAGAACAAGTACAAAGAAATCATAATTAGCCACTTCCCATGGTTTGCTCAAGGAAGGGAAAAACCTGGACAATTCTTAAGACAAATGGTATTTCAAGGAGCTGGCATTCTTTATAAGATGTATCCCTGGCTGTGGTGATAACTGCTAGAACTGGTTTGCTGATATAGATTAACGTTGCAGCCCCCCCCCCCCCCTTTTTTTTTTTTTTTTTGTTAGGGAAAGGGTTTGGGTAAAGAGATTGTCATATAAACCACCTATTTTGATTTATTTGTTTGTTTTTTCTCCAAAATTTACCACTCCATGTGTGCATATTGCTGTACATAGAGACTTGCTTTCCCTAACTGGAAATGGTCTCTCAGGCCATGAAGACTCTGGCTGCATATGCACAGCAGAAGTAGTCAAGGTTGAAACCACTTGAACTGTAGTGTATTATGGAACCAGAGTTCTCTAACAGAGGTGGTTAAATGTCTCAGATAACTGCAGTTCCCAGAATTCCACAGCAGTGAGCCATGGCAGTTAAAGTAGTGTGAACACGGATTATTTCTGCAGCATGGGTGAAGCCTCTCTCGGTATCTCAGATCCCTTAAGTTGCAATGCAAAAGGATAAGCCAAACCATTTTCTTCTGCATGGAAAGTTTGTGCTCTACCACTGTGTTACAGTCGCCACCATACCACTCTGAGTACTCAGAGCATTAATCTTGTCTGATTTCGAAAGCCGAGCATGGTTAGGCTTGGTTAGTATTCTGAAATGTGGTGCTGGAGGTGACTTCTGTAGATGCCATGGACTGCCAAGAAGACAAATAAGGTGGTCCTATAGCAAATTAAGACTGAATTTTCCCTAGAAGCCAAAATAACCAAACCAAGGCTATCACACTTTGGACATATCATGAGATGACATGACTCAATTCAAATAGATGATAATGCTTGGTAGGAAAAGAGGAAGACTGCATTCTAGGTGGATAGACTCCATCAAAGAAGTCATAGCCCTGAGTTTGCAAGACCTGAGCAGGGCTGTTGGTGATAGGATGTCTTGGAGGTCTGTCATTGACAGGGTCACAAATAATCAACATCATCTTGACAGCAATTAGCAACAAAGTACTTAGAAGAAAGATTAAAGTAATACTAGGGGTTGCCAGGTAGGGCTAGGAAATAATCTTGCCTAAAATTCTGGTGAGCCATGCCTGCCAGTCAGAGTTGATAATACTGGGCTAGGATGACCAGTGCACTGTAAGACAGCTTCCTATGTTTTCATGCTCTTTCCTGATACGCTTGCTACAAATGAAGCTACACATGCATGCACACTTTGTCACTGGGCAGCAACATTGCTTCTAACTCCATCATCCCTCTGCCACCCTTTAATGGTGGTTTACTTTCTTCAAGAAAATCCACAAGCCAAATTCTCTTTGCTTTTGCCGAAGCATGGGCTTAAGTTGCCATAAATAGTCTCCAAAAGGTTTATTTGTATGTTCATGTTTTCCCTTCACGTTCTATAGAAGTCCCTGGGTAATGTACTTTTAAAAATTAATGTTGCTCTATTCAAATAAAAATGTACTGCTAATGGCTTTCATGCTTCATCTGACATAACACCCTTCATTTGTTCATTTATACACCAGCAGTCAACAGCGTTATGAAACACCTTTTATTGCCAGGATGTGTGAAGATCTGGAGCATCTCACAGAAGACAAAACAGTTTTGTTGCTCATTTTAAAAAAACCTGACACGATCATAAAACACAGACTGAAGATGAGGCTTTTTATGATGGCTGCAGCAGGAATTAATAATTTCAACAATATTGGTTCCTCCTTCAGATCAATACCAAGGATTTTTCTTCCCCAGCACAGTTTGCATTGATATAACTGAAATTGATTTACTATGAATGAATACATTGAAATGTTTTAACCATGCCCTTCAAGGTAATAATATACTTTTGCAGGTTTTGAAGTTTTAAAAAAAATCATTTCTGCAAAAGAGAGTTCTCAGTAAAAAGATTTCCACTTCTATGAAGTCTACAGTTTAACAAATCATCAGTCAATACCTACACTCATACCAAAGACAAACGGATTTTAAATTTGTGCTCATGTTTTAAAACCAGTGGGAATCAAATTTTCCTCCATATACTGCTAAACTACAACTTCCAGAACAGCCGGAACAGCCAATGGTGAAGAATGCTGGGAGCTGCAGTCCACCAATGTCTTAAGGGCCATGTTATTACAGTGTTACACCTTTCCAAAGAAATATCAGTTTTAATGATGTATAATGAACCTGCTTTCATTTTTCCCTTTTGGTGTATTTGTGCTATGTAAACAAGTAGTTACTCTAGGTCAGAGGTAGGAAACCTGCAACCTTTTAGATGTTTTGGACTACAAATCCCACAACCACTCATTATTAGTCATGCTGCTTGCATCTAATGGAAGCAATAGTCAAAAAATATTTGCAGTGTGCCAGGCTACCTACTCTTGGTCCAAGTTAGGGGTGGCCAAGGTGCACCCCAGGGGTTGCATGTGTGCCCTGGAGTCCTCCCATGTGTCCCCTGAAGTCTTCAACCCCCACTGTTTTAAAAACAATTGTGTAATTTTCAGGTAATTTTTGCCCCCAAACCACACAAAAAGCCTTTGAAACATGTGAAAACATGTATAGGTACCCACCCCAGAGTCCCATTTGCTGTTGCTGTGTGCCTTGAAGTCGTTAACCTATATGGATTTTCTTGGCAAGTTTCTTCAGGGGGGGGGGTGCCATTGCCATCCTCTGAGGGTGAGAGTGTGTGACTTGCCCAAGGTCACCCAGTGGAATCCATGGCCAAACTGGGAATCTAACACTGGTCCCCAGAGTCACAGTTCAGCACTCAAACCGCTACACCACACTGACTCTCCCAAATAGCTCCATTTTCCTCTGAAAGTTCCTCTCAAAATGGTGACATGAAGTGACAGGACATCTTTCCTGTCACCATTTTGAGAGTGAAGAGAGCAAAAAGGTGATACCCTAAACCCAGAAACAACAGTTTTGAAAGCAAAAATGTCTAGGGAAATAAACTATAAAAACACAGTAGTTTTATTAGGACAAAATGAAGCATTAAAATGTGAGAAGAATTAAAAAGATAAAATGTATACAATCCTGCAGACAGACTGACTTGTTTTGGTCTGTGTGCAAAGCCCAAATGTAAATAAAGGGCCGGTGTGACCAATATGTACTAAGCTAGAAAACTGTAAATCTCAAATAATGTATCAGATGTATGGAAGTGTCATACATACAGAGTACTAGTACAGATACAAATAGGGTTCTTAACACCTCCAAGAAGATGAATAAAAGGGATAACACAGTAAGTCCATTACAACTGAGAAATAAACCAACCAGGACCAAACACGTTTTGACTAAGAGTCTTCATCAGTGGTCAGGATTAACTGGTGTTACAGCTTGAAAAATATATATCAAAATATGTGGAGACATCCAGTAATAGTAAGCTTGTTACAATAGATACAATAGGGCTTGTATCTATCTGTGGGACATCCAAATTTCTGTACCGCATAAGGTCCATATTGGACAACTACTTGCTTACTAGCAGCCTTAATTTCACTACACCACTGTTTTCAATTTAAGAGAGGTTGAAAACCACTCATGTATTAAATTCATTTGGCTATTCATATTTTATATATCCACAGACACTTTACTGTCTGAGGCAAATGATAAATCATCCCTTGTTATCCGTGGGCTTGCCATCCGCAGATTTGAGCTTCTGCAGACAACAAGCCCCATTGTTTTAAATGGCCGCATGCACGTTGCACAGCCATAGGAAAGAACGCGACTTGAGGTCCTGCAGTTTTTGCAGTCTGTGGGTTGGGGGTCTGGAATGAATTCCCCCATGGATAACAAGGGATGACTGAACAGAAAATGGTTAAGCTGAATCATACTTCAGTGCTGATGATGGGACTGCATCTCCTACCATGTCTGAGGCTGTTGTGTGGCTGCAAGTCATTTCCAATTTATGGCAATCTTAAGGCAAACCTATCATGGCATTTTCTTGGCAAGATTTATTCAGAGGAGATTTGCCTTTGCCTCTCTCTGAGGCTGAGAAAGTACGATTTGCCCAAGTCACCCAGTAGGTTTCCATAGCTGAGTGGAGATTTGAACCCTGATCTCCAGAGTCACAGTCCAATGTTCAAACCACTACACCACGCTGTCTGATTGAGGACAGTAGGATAATTAAGAGGACACAGACCGAAGGACAAACAAAGCTCTATCCTCCAACAAAGATTCAGGAGAAATAGCCAGAGTAGTGGTGATAGCACTGCTGCCCTCCCTGTCCAGCATTTGCTGCCTTAGACAGTATACTTAATAAGTGGACAAATCTTAACAGTCTCTTTCTGTTTGCCAGGAACAGTGCAGGTATGACAATAGTTTCAATGTGTGACCTCCTTATTTTTATTAGGAATTGAAGAAAGTGCTCTGAACAATTTCATGCAGATTAATGGACACCAGATTATATCCACTTCCCATTATGGCCAGACTGATTTGTATTAGAAGCAGTTCCAACACATTAACCTGAAAACGAGGCATATTACTGATCTCCCTTGGAGGCTTTACCTATGATAGTAACAGAAACTTTCAAATGACACTGTACTATCATTAAATATTCTATATAAGATCAGAGCAAGATATGAGATACCAAGGCCAGTCTGTCTACTGGAAGTAGGGTAGTCAAGATGTTTGTTCCAGACTTCTGTAGGAAAGGAACAATGGGCTGAACCTAGGGAATAAATAATGTCAAGTACATTCACCATGTACAAACTGGCAAATCAAAGGAAATGCCCAAGTTTAAGCAGAGGAATAAGTCATAGGACATCAGCAAAAGCAGTGCAAGCATATTCCAAGAACAAAAAGGTAGGAACAAATTGCCAGTGCAAGGCAGAAATCTGAAAAATACAGAACAGAAGGTTGGCATTTGGGTTGATCCATATACAGAGTGGTCCACACAAGGAAACTAAAGTCGGAGACAATAAAGGAAGCATCAAGGTCCTTTCTGCCTTAACAAAGAATCAAAAAGATTCCTTGTCATAAAACCTTTTGAACTATAAAGTGTAGGTTGATGGAATTTAAAATGAGGGGGAGGGGGTAACATTCTCCTGGAGCCAGTGTGGTATAGTGGTTTGAGTGTTGGTCTATGACTCTGGATACCAGGATTCAATTCCTAGCTTGGCCATGAAACCCACTGGGTGACCTTGGACAAGTCATATGTTCTCAGAATCAGGAGAAGACAACAAGCAAACCTCCTCTGAATTAATCTTGACAAGAAAAGCCCAAGATATGTTCACCTTAGGGTGGTCACAAGTTGAAAATGACTAAAAGGCACACAATGACAACATTCTCAGGAGTGAACATCACAGTCCACAAGGCAAGCTATGAATTGAAAAGTTAAGTGTTTCTATACTACAATGTCCAAATTCTCCTGGCCAGCATGATAGGTTTCTGGGAGCTACAGTCCAACAACAACAAAAAAGACTTCTCCTGTCTCTACCAAGCAGTAGGTTCTTGAATATCATCATCACCCAGCTAGGCTGATTTTATTTGCATCTGTTAGATAAGTTACTAAGGCAAAAGGGTAACTGCCCCCAAGGCTGGCCCACCAGCTTCCTCCACCCCACCCTCCAGTAAAGGAGTTTGGCACCAGAAAAGCTACAGAGACTTTTCAGAGTTTCTTATTTGGCAAAGCAAAGACATCTGACAGAGGGAGGTAGCTCAGGGCAAAGTACATCTATTGGGAAATTTGGCTTTATATGCACATATTTGCCAAAACAAAAAAAAAAAACCTTTTGTTTCTGGCATGAGGTATAGACAAGGAAACATTTGCATAGTAATGCTTGCTTGGAGCAAAAGAGGTGAGGCCCATCTGAATCCTGAATCTATTTGAAATTGCTTGGTTTGGGGAAAGAATAAGGTCAGGCTAGAATATCAAAAAGCAAAGAGGAAAAAGGGAGGTATGAATGCATATATGTACATACAGGAGCTGAACTATCTTGAATTTTAGAGACTGCAGTAGCAGGGCTGATGGAAAAATAGATTGGAGTGGAGCTGCAAATTAATTACTGCCACGTCCCTCCCCCCCTGCTAAAAAAAGCAGTGCAAGGATTGGAGGGTGAAGAATAAATATGAAATGGAAGCAGTGGGTAACTAGGGAGAAAACACACTGGATTTTGCTGACATCAGTTTGCTGTTAGTGGTTCTTCTGAGTCTTCAAGTTGACTCTGACTCATGGAGACCCTAACATATTGTCTTCTTGGCAGGATTTACTCAGTTGTCACTGTTTTTGTCAGAGAGGATGACTTGCCCAAGGTCATTCAAAGTGTTTCCATGGATGAGCAGGGATTTGGACCCTGGTCTCCCAGAGTCATAGTCCAAACTCAAAAACTTCACCATACTGGGGTGTCATTCACACATCATTTTTTGTAGCGAGAAGATGCAAATAACCTCACTCATGCTTTCTGTGGCGTTTATCAGACAGGGTGTCTGCAGCCCAGATCTGGGGCTTCTGCGGATTGGGCAATTTGCATTGACGTGTTATCCAGAATGTATTTCCATACCTGGTTGATTTCAATGGGAGCCACATCTGCGAAGCTTCCGAGGGACTTCCAAACTGGCTCCTCATTTTGGTGCATTTTGGCGAGTTCGCTAAATAAGGGGATTGACAGGAATCGCATTGGGGCTCTGTACGATCTAACTGCGAATTGGTCTGGTGTGGAATCCCAATTTGCTTGTTCTCCTGACCACCATTGCAAAGACCCCCGGGTTGCAAATCTCCCATGATGCCCTGCTGCAATTTGCCCCATTTGCTTCCGCCGGGGCCTGGGAGCGATCATGGCTCCATCGGGGCTCTCTCCCCTCTCCTTCCCCACTGCAATTTTGGCAGAGGAGCCGGCCAGCAAGCACTTTCTCCCTCCTGCCCCCCCCCTCTCTCACACACACATATATTTCACCCACATCTATATCTACATCTATCATCCTGTCATTCTCATCTATTTCACATACACACACACACTCATACATACATACAGACACACACACAAAGGGGGGGAGGTGCCTGATGGAAGCTCCGTTCATGCCCTGCCTTTGGCCTGACCTGAACTGACCCTTTTCCTCCTGCTGACAGGTCACTGAGGCTGAGAGAGTGTGACTTGTCAGTTCCAACTAAAGTAGACCCATGGAATCAATTGGGAATAAAAGGGAAATGCAGCGCAGGCATATAACACTAATAATAATAATAACAATAATAATAAAGGCTCTTAAGTTCCAGGAGGTGACGTTTGCAGCACTCATTGGGCATCGGAAATCTGCTTCCCCCTCCTTTTTTTTTAGAGCCAGACGCCAGAATGCTCAGATTCTGTCATCAGATTAAAAATCTCTGGTGTGTGTGTGCTTGTGTTGTGGTCATTTGGGTCAGTGCAGATTATGATCTGCTCTTGGCCCCATGTTCAATCCCAAAATGCAAGCTAGTGCCATCTCTGTACCCTGTATCCCACTCCCTTGCCACCCCAGAATGCCTCATACACAGGTAATAATAATAATAATAATAATAATAATAATAATAATAATGCCTCACCTCAGAATGCCAGAAAAGGATGCATTTTTTTTCTTTCCCTAGGCTCCCCCCCCAATTTCCTTAGAGACAATAGGAAAAACTGTATCAATTTGACAATCAGCCAAATTGGACAGAGAAACATTTTTAATATTCGGATTGCAACATTCCTTCAGATTGCATTGCAGCAATTGATTCCAAGCAGCTAGCCACATTCTATCTAAATATAGATCTACTCATTGCAAAAAAATATGAGAAAAATAATTTAAAAAAAAACCCAAAGGGAAAGGTCCCTGCTGGAGACCAGAGCCTTGCCTTGCTCTGCCCCCCTGACCTGACCTGAATTCGACCCGTCAGTCACCCCCCTTTTGCCTCCTGTCAGATTTCCCTTTTTTGCATTCCTCCTTTGGCTCTTTCCTCTCCTCCTCCTCCTCCTTCTCACTCTCAGGTGAAGGGGAGGGAATGTTAAATAATAATAATAAAATATTTATTTCTAGCCCGCCTTTCCTGTGATCAAGGCGGGTTACATACATGTGCCAATACAGCATAGCAATACAATATAAAACACAATAAAAACAACAAATACATTACATTAAAAAATTGCAATAGCAATTACAAATTACAAATTACAAAATCTAGCTAGCTCGAGATACTTCAATACATACAGTAAGAGAGGGGAGGGTTACATCGGGGAAGGCTGGGGAAAAGCCTGTTGAAACAGGTAAGTTTTTAACTCCTTCTTGAACTGGTCAAGAGAGGGGGCTGAGTGGAGCTCACCGGGAAGTGAGTTCCAGAGCTTTGGGGCTGAGATAGAGAAGGCTCTCTGTGTTGTTATGGCATATTTTGAGTCTGGAACTCTCAAGAGTTGCTTCCCGGACGATCTGAGAGCGCGGGGCGGATTATATGGAGAGAGACGGTCCTCCAAGTACCCTGGGCCCAAGCCATTTAGGGCTTTATAGGTAACAACCAACACCTTGTATTGGGCCTGGAAGCGGATAGGCAGCCAATGAAGATCTTTAAGTACTGGTGTTATATGGCTGGCCCTGGAAGCTCCAGTGATCACCTTCCCCAGAAAAGGCAATAGCGAGACAGGCCGATAATTGTTGTGCATCAGGGGGTCAAGGGAGGGTTTTTTGATCAGCGGTTTTACAATGGCCAATTTTAAGCTGGATGGAAATTGCCCATCCCTGAGTGATGTATTAATTATTCGGTGTAACATGGCTGTTACAACCGCTCCCCCCTGAGCCGCTAGCCACGAGGGACAGGGATTGAGAGAGCAAGTTGTCTTCCTAACACTTCTAAGGATCTTGTCCACATCCTCGGTTTTTACAGACTCAAAATGATCCAGTACAATTGAGTCCACGGAAGCTCTGGAGACCTCTACTCTGGTTTCTGACCCAATAATGGCGTCGAGATCAGCTCTTATCCGAGAGGTTTTATCCATGAAGAAGTTGTTAAATTGGTCACAGCAGGCCTTGGATGGTTCCAAAATAGGGTTCAGGGAGGAGGGAAGCTGAGTGAGCTCCCTCACTACCCTGAACAGCTCTGCTGGACACGACTCCGCGGACGCGATACGCGCAGCATAGAACGAATTCTTTGCTGCGTCTATCGCCACCCCGTAGTCCTTCAAAAGAGAGGCTAAGTGCTGGTGTCTCCACCATTTGCGCTCTAGTCATCGCAGGAACCACTTCCTTGCCTGGAGATCTTCTGTATACCTGGGCTGTTTTGGGGAAGCAGGCCTGAGAGGACGCTTGGGAGCGATACTGTGTATAGCCCTGGAGAGATCAGTGTCCCAGATGTTTGTCAGGGCATCAACAGAATCGCCGTCACATCCAACCATATACCCCTCTAGGGCTTCTTGGAACCTTTTGGGTTCCATCAGCCTTCGAGGGTGGACCATTCTAATAGGTCTGCCACCCCCGGGAGGGATCTGTGTAGATGCCTTGATTTTAACCTCTACCAGGAAATGATCCGTCCATGACAAGGCGGAAATATTTGTTACTTCCGCCCATGGACTTTCCATGTCCGTACAAAAGACCATATCGAGTGTATTACCAGCAGAATGTGTTGGACCCATGACCAGTTGAGACAGGCCCATGGCAGTAATGGTCTCCATGAATTCCCGAGCCGCACCAGATGGATTATGGCTGGCCTTGAAGGGGATGTTGAGGTCCCCCAGGACAAGAAGTCTGGGGGATTCCAACAACAGCTCCGAGACCAGTTGTGTCAGCTCGGCCAGGGAGTCTGTTAGCGCACGGGGTGGCCGGTAGACCAACAGAATCCCCAAACTGTCTCTAGCCTTTAGGGTCAGGTAAATACACTCGATATAGGAGGTCTTCCGAACATGGTTCCTAGTTAAAGGTAAGGTGTTCTTATAAACCAAGGCAACTCCCCCCACCCACCCACCTAACCTGGTCTGGTCCTTAACTGAGAACCCGGCAGGGAGGGCCTGTGCCCACACAGCTTCTCCTCCAGGCCCAAGCCAGGTCTCAGTAATGCAAGCCAGGTCGCAGTTCTTTATCTTCTAATAATCATATATTATGCGGGTCTTGTTTTTCACAGACCTGTCATTGCACAGGAGCAGAGACAGGGTTTGTGGTATGGTTGGATTGACCCTCAGGTCTCTTTGGTTAGGAGAGTGGAAGGAAGGAGAGATAGATATTACACATCGATCTTGCCTTCCTCTGTAACGCCTTTCCACTCTCCTACCGCCATACCTCCCCCTGCCCCACACTACTCCAATAGAAGCCCCGCTCGTACCAACCACCGCCTCCTCCCCAACCAGAGTATTTCCCCTATCCATAACCTCCCCCCCTCCCTTTCCGTACAAAGCAGCAACAGAGGAACAACACAATAGTCGCCCTCCGCTGCTGTAACACTAGCAAGGGACTCGGTTCTCATGCCTTCCCGCCGGTCCTGTGCAGGTGCGCAGTTGCGCATTTGTGAAGATGGAGAGTCCGAAGTCGGCTTCCCTGGGTTGGTGCGCAGTTGCGCAAGTTTCCAGCCAAACCCAGGGAGCCACCCGGCAAACAACAGCAACAACCACAGCAGCAGTAGCAACAGTCCTTTGGAGGCAAAACAGAGGCCGGACGGGGGAGGAGGCCAGGCGGGCTGGCTTTGAATGTGTCACTGCCACCGACACGCCCCTCTCCCTGCCTTCCCCCAGGTGTTCTGAGGCCCTCCGCAGTCCTGGCTTGCTTCCTGGAGCGCTGACGATGGAGAGTCCGAAGGCGGCTTCCCTGGGTTGGTACGCAGTTCCACAGGTTTCCAGCCAAACCCAGGGAGCCACCTGGCAAACAACAGCAACAACCACAGCAGCAGTAGCACAGTCCTCAGCTGCTGCCCAGACGGTAAAGGCACAGGCACAAACACAGGAGCCTCGGCTTGGAGCTGGCTGGTGGTGATGCAGCAGGGCAGAAGAAGCCTCAGAGGCCTTGGCCCCGCCCCCACCCCCTATCCAAGTTCCTTGCCTCAGATGCTGCCCAGATGGTAAAAGGCACAGGCACTATAACGCTATACCTCCCTGGATTTGCCCCGATTATGATAAGAGAAGGCAACTGCTACAAAGGGAAGGAGAGAACTCCCAGAATTCTATAGCATTGAGCCAGGACAGTTAAACTGGAGTTAAACTGGATTATCTCCCCCAGTGTGGATGCAACCTAAGAGAAGGCAACTGAATTACAGGAGGATGGGGCTCTGACATTGAATTTTGCTGCCAGGGAAGGGAAACTAGAAGGGAGAAAGAAAATAGGGGCAGCTGTCATTGACGTGAGGCTAACATTCGCATGAAAGTGGAGGCAGGCTCCCTTCTTGCCCCCGGAAGTGCAAAGGTTCAGGATGCCTTCAGGGCCCCAATGGGCATGCGTAAGGGTCCCAATTTGAATTGTTGGAACCCCCATGTTATGCACCGGTGTGGAACTTCCATTTGCACTCACTCCACTTTCCCTGAATCCACATCACGTGACTTCCTTCAATTCAATCCCCCCCCCCCAAGTTCGGAAGGGTAACGTAACAGCGACCAGGTATGAAAATAAATTCTCACTATCATGTCAATGCGAATGGCCCAATCTGCAGAAGCCCCTGTAGAAACCTCGTCTGATAAACACCTGTGTTTGTTATTCACATGATGAAATGGCACTGATCTGCATTTCTGCAAGATGGGTTGAAGTGGTCCCCCATTGCTGGGTCTGGGCTCATTCTCCATGGTGGGGGGGGGGGGGGGGAGATGCTGCTTTCTTCCTAGGAAGTTGCCAGAAGCCAACCTGGAGCCAATGGGTGTGGAGGGAAAGAGGAAAAGGAGGAGGGTCTCCTCATAAGGCTGGCTGGGAGGAGCCTCATCCCCAAAGGAATCAATGATGTAAATATATTTGAAACCTGTCCAAGGTATGTAGCGTTTAATCTAGGTCTGTTCGTATCGGTTATTCACAATGTCGGTGATGCAAATCTTTTTTAAAAACTCAAGGGAAAAACCCAAAATTGACTGTCCCAGATTAAGTCAGTTTTTTGGCAGTTCCCCCCAAACTTAACTGGGTGCATTTGGGATGTCTGTGAGCAATGGCGATTTAATCCAGATTCATCCTGGATTATTTTCACAGTATGAATAAAGCCTGGGTCCCTCTATGCCCTTAGATATAGTTCATCTAGGATGCCCTTGGGCAAGGTGGTCTCAATGAGCAGTGACTTTACCTGTTCCTCACTTTTGTCTTCACTGCTTGTGCTTTCCTTTTACACAAGCTCTGTACCATTGCTAGAGGGGGAAGGCAGGTGGAGTGAGGTGGGGAAGGATGAGGAAAGGGTTGGTTGCATCGAGATGAGGCAGGTGGAGGAGATGAAGAGGGAAGGCCCTGGGGAGGAGTGAAGGGCTGGGAAAGAGAGGCTGGGGGAAGGTATAAGAGGAGAGGGTGAGACCACCGTGGGGAGGATGCAGAAGAATTGGTCACAGAGAGGCGGTCAGGAGAGAAAAGGTCACGAGGAGCCCACACAGAGAAGGCCAACCGGTTTTCCTACAGGGGCGACATGGGCTGCTGATAATAGGGCCACAAACGGAGGTGTGGCTATGCGACCCCAAGGAGGAAGGGGACTTCAGGTACCTGCGAGAAGGGGAGTACAGAGAGAAGGAAGGGGGTACCCTGGAAGGAGAACGGTGGGACCCGAAAGGAGGGTGCTGGGAGCAGGCCCCCGTTCCCACGGCCTGGGAAAAGGCAGAGTGTGAGCCCCTGGAGAAGCACAGGGCGTGCCGAGCCAGAGAAGAAGCCCCAGACGCTGATGAAGCCTGATGGAGAGAAGAAGCCTTGGTGGGGCAGTTGGGCAAGGGGAGTTTGTTTGGACTTTTGGTTGTTTCTTTCAAAGTTACAGTAAAGTTTGACTGAATTTACTCAGCGTGTGTGTAAGTTTGTAGCACACGTGGAACAACCTGGGAAGACTCTCCGGTGGGATGCAGGCTGGAACACAAGCCCCGCCCACAGCAGGGCAAGCTGAAGAAGGCATTTCATCTTCTCTGAGGACTCATCACCTAAGAAAAACCTATGAAATTCATGGGGTGGCTGTAAATCAACAGGTCACTTGAAGACACATAGATTAACACATATACACATTACTATACTATATTATGCTCAGAGTAAAAGGGCAGTGAGAGCCAGGAGGAGAGAATCAGGGCCAAGAAGATTTTAGAAATGGCAATATGCCTTCTGAAGGTTTACTGGGCCCTAGCATTTGCCCAGTGATGCCTACCTTAACAGCCTGGCCATTAGAGAGGTTAAAGAATTGGTCCTTGTGACTTCTTCCATCAAAATCAATGGCATTTAACTGGGAGTCAACTTTGGCAGGATTGTTCCTCTTGTTTTGTTAATACAACTCAATATTGTCCTATCTGTTACAGTGGTGTGGATGTTCTGTTTGTTTTGCTTTGGTAATTGTATTGTCCAGTGTAAAACTCACCCAGCAAATGCCAGCCCCAAAGCTAGCTGAAAAAAGAGAGATGCGAGACATGTGTAAAAAAATGTATCACCCAAATATGCTTCCACTCTGAGCAAGAGCAGCAGCAACAGATCTTGAATAAAACATGTTTTGCTTCAACAAAACACACCAGCCCACACAAGGAGCAACCATGCCTTAGCTAAGGGACACACCAGCTGATCTCGCCCAGAGCTCAGCAAGCCACGAATATCCAAAAATAGTTTCACACCATCATCAGGCTGCTGGTTGCTGCTTCCGATGAATCAGGATTAGGAAAGAAATGAAGGATGATAATTTCCCTCTCTCCCTCTCTCTCCTCAAGCAGCTCTCCCAGAGAGACAAGCTGCAGATATTTTTGTCAAGTAAGTTCAGTGACCTGACTGCATTTCTTTCAGACAAGCTTGCGGGGGTGAGGAGGTCATGTCTGTGCCCTTCAAGCCTGGGGAAAGGGGAAGGAGAAGGCGAGGAAAATCAGCCAAACTTTTCCTAAAGAAAACTGGCCCAGTTATCAACTTTTTGCTTTGCAGCAGGGCTGGAAAACAGTTTTACAGTTTGTGCAGGGGAAACATATTCCCTCCATCCTTTGTATGTCAGGGGTGGATGGAGAACAGCTGGCAAAGGAATTCTTCCTCCTCTCATTATTTCCTATTCAGTGATTGTAATTTCCAATGGGAATTCCTGTTTCCTGCTCCCTATAGCCTACATGGAGTGGGGTTGGGGCTAGATTCTTATTCCCAATAGGGCAGAGGTCTCCACCTCAACAGAAAATCAACAGAAAACCAGAGCTTGGAAAGAAATATTTTTTGTGAACTACAAGTCCCAGAATCCCACAGATGGTATTGGGGGCATTAGCAGGAAAATAGAAAATAGCAGGAAACAACTCAGAGCAAGATAAAGAGTAAGCAAGGGGGTCTATGAGTACATCTACATTGCAGAAATAATGCAGTTTGGTGTCACTTTAATTATCATGGCTCCATCCTACATAATCCTGGAATTTTTAGTTTTGTGAGGCACCAGCACTCTTCAGTAGAGAGGGCTAATGATCTTGTAAAACTACAGAGCTACAGCACTTAAAATGGTGTCAAACTGCATTATTTCTACAGCATAGATGCACCCCAAGTTAGGACTGCCAGATGAAATCAGAAACAAGTATCTTGTGCTTTTAACAGTTGTGCAGAAGACGGAATATCTGCAGGTGCTGACAGCTTGCAATGTTAGCTAATACCCCAGATGACAGGATCAAACTGTTGACCTTAATAAATTAGAAAGCTGGTCCAGGACTAACAAAGTAATTTCAACATGGAGAAATGTAATGCAGGGGGAAAAAATGAAATGTGCAGATATAGGATGGGGGACACCTGGCTTGACAAGACTAGATGTGAGAGGGATCAAGGAGTCCTACTAGATCACAAGTTATATTTGAGTCAACAGTGTGATGCAGCAGCTAAAAATGTCAAGATAATTCAAGGCTTCATCAATAGATCTAGAATCAAGGGATGTAATAATGTCACTCTATTATGCTTTAGTCAGATCATACCTAGAATTCAAAAAGGATATTGACAAGCTGGAGTATGTCCAGGGGAGGGTGAACAAAATAGTGAAGGAAACCATGCGCTATGAGGAACAACTTAGAAAGATGGATATGCTCAGCCTGAAGATGAGAAGGTTGGTGATATGATAACCCTACTGAAGATGGAGCAAGTGTGTTTTCTGCAGCTCCAGAGAATATGACACGGAGCAATGGATGCAAACTACAGGAAAAGAGATTCCACCTAAACATTAGGAGGAAGTTCCTGACAGTAACAGCTGTTCAACAGTAGAATGCACTACCTCAGAGAGTGGTGGAGTCTCCTTCTTTGGAGGTTTTTAAATAGAGGCTGGATGGTTATCTCTCGGGAGTGCTTTGACTGTGACTTCCTGCATGGCAGGGGGCTGGACTGGATAGCCCTTGAGGTCTCTTCCAACTCTGTGATTCTAATTCTATGAACTCTAACCTAGGGAGAAATGGTATCAGAGGTGAACTGGAAAGATCACAATTTCTTTGAATAATGATAAACAAAATACACTACACAGTTAAGATGTAATTCACACTACATTCCCATGATTGGAAACAACAACAACAACCCAAAGCTAAATTTACTCTTTATTTGCTGGATTATGGCGATGTTGTCGATGTCATCTGATAATCTTCAAGCAATTGCAAGATAATGACAAGAACATCTCACTATGCTCCTGTCACTTTTCTCCATATGAAAGAGTCCAGTGATAGAGTGAAGTTCAGTTCTAAATTATGCTAGCAAATATGGAAAACAAAACAGGAGCCTACAGACTGGAACTGATCAATATACATTCCTGTCCACAAAAAAGACTGCAGTAGTTACAGAACCATTGCACTGATTTCTCACACAAGCAAAATACTGCTCAAAATTCTGCAGCACAGACTCCTACCATATATGGAGTGAGAGATCCCAGAGGTGCAAGCAGCTTTCAGAAAAGGAAGAGGCTTTAGGGATCACATTGGAAACATATGGATAATGGAGTGCCAAGGGATTTTTCCAGAAGAAAACCAGCATGTGCTTTATTAACTACAGCAAAGCATTTGACTGCATAGAACATGAAAAGCTAATGCTTGCTCTCAGAGGAATGGGCATGCCACTACACATAATAATCTTCATGAGCAGCCTGTACTCAGGGCAAGAGGCTGCTGTCAGATTGGACTGACAATTGAATCTTTCCTAAACACTGGTGATCAGAACTGGGGTTGGGAATCATGAGGCCCATGGGCTGCATGTAATGCTTAGGACTTGGTGAAAGGTGGAATGCCAAATCCTGACCTAATTTTCTGAGTTCTACTTGATGGAATGTAATGGCTTCAGATTTATCTTTTTTATTTATTAAAATGTTTATCAGAGCCTTCAAGAGTAAGAAATGTGTGTGTGTGTGTGGGGGGGGGGGAGAACAGGTAATAATTAACCAAATTAAAAACACAGCTAGAAATTACCAAGATCTACAAATGCTGTTTTCTTCACAGAGAAATATTTTAAGTAGTATACAACCATTATGCAAAAATGGAAAATAAACCTGATTTCACCCTAAACCAGGTGCAACATGACTAGAACAAAATGAGATTTCTCCATGTTAGGCCTCTATGGCTTGTCATCCCTGAAACCAAATCCACACCATAAGCCATAAATAGTGACTTGCTGGATGTTCAAAATATATTTCAGACTCCCCTCACAAAAACAAACAAACAAACAATGAAAACAGAAGTGAGGCTAACAGGCTTACAGGACAGGCCTGAAAAAAACAGAAGAACCAAAATGACACACCCTCCTAATCCATGTATGAAAGCTGATTGGGCTGACAATTGAATCTTTCCTGGTGATCAGATAGTGTCCTTTATTGCATCAGAAGGCTTAGAGCATGCATGAAAGACCTCCCAGCACCCCACTGCCTGAGAGAACTGCCCCAAAGTCAAGTCAATCATGTTAATGCAGTATACCAGAAGTAGGGCTGGCCAACTGTATATATCAAGGAGGAAGTACATGGGATATGAGCACTGTATCTCATATGATACCATAAGATGGTTTTAGACTTTGCTCATTGAATCAACAGAACAATTAGCATATTATTTGACTGTGCAGGAGTCCAAATTTTACCATCAAAACAGGGTTTTCATGTCAGTGGGACAGTGAATCTGCTCTGAGCTTTAGTTTGAGCATTGAAGAAGCCAGCCAAGTTACAGAACCCTATCTTCAAAATATGTTCAGTACCTTGGATAGTTCTTTTACAGTCTGGAGTGGCTTTACAAACCCACTTGGCATGGGACCCATCAGCCATTACTAGTATATTGGAAAGATGATACATCATCACAATGACACTAAGGCGCGTTACAGACAGTCGGAAAGCAGCAGTCTGCCTGCGCCATCATTAGTGGCGGCGAGAAGCCCCAGCGGCCAAACCGCGAGGCTTCCCGCCACCGCTAAGAAGTGCCAAAATGGCACTTCTTCTTGCGCCGCAGAAATGACACGGCGAGGCACCAATAGCGCACTCACCACATCATTTCCGTGGAGTGGTGTCCGGACGCTATGTGTCCGCGGCGTCAACATGGCGGGCCCCATCTGTATAGGGTGCTACCATTTTGTACGCGCGGAGCGCTTACTAGGATTAGGGGCGTGAAAAAGTCACGCTCCTTCCTAACCCTAGTACGCGCTCTGTGCGTACTATATGCCTGTGCGGAATGGGCCTCAGATTCTTCATAGTATTGAAAGGCAGGCCATTGTTCTTAGCAGGAAACACGTCAACAAAGTATCAACCACTAAATATGATCTAGAACATCTCTGTAGACTTAACATGCTTACAAAATGCTTACAAACTGATCTATAGGTTTGCTAATATGCAGATTAATTTCCTACACCATATCTGTTCTCTGTGGTATAATGGCCTACAGCTCCCAAAACTGTTGGTATCACCAATAAATTACTACAGGTGGTTGGCAAAGTTTTTTTTTAATATCCTATCACCATCTTATGGCCATTATCCAGAAGCCTCCCCCCCCCTTTTTTTTTCAGAAGCTCCCTTTTCACATTAGGTGATCCATAACATCATTTATGTTGGGCTTTTCTTGCTACACAATATGAAGATGCTCCATGGACCCAGTTTTCCAATTTGACTGGAGTTCAGGGGTGACGAACCTGTAGCCCTCAGCATGTGTGGGAGCACATTTCACTTCTTCTCTGACCAAATGGCAAGAGCCAAGTGCAGCCTACTTCAGAATTTGGGTGAGCAGATCACCCAGTATTGGCATTATAATACAAACTGGTATGCCTTCCCAGTAAGGCCAACTTGGAGTGCAGGCACACTATGTAATGACAGTTGGCCCTCAACTTTCATGGGTGTTAGGGGCAAAGATCCCTGCAAAAAGGGGAAAAACATAAATATTAGCCTTCTGTCTGTCTATCTGTCCATCTGTCCATTCATCTATTCATCCATTCTATCTGTCTGTCTTATCTGTGAGAACACTCTCTAGGCATTCACTCAAAGTTGACCATAGAATCATACTGGAGGAGCTACAGATGCCTAGAGAGAACATACTGTTTTGGCAGCAGGGTCAAATATAGTAATTAAATAACCAAATCTGCAAATACTTAACCCACAAATGTGGAAGGACAACTATATAGCAGTCTGATACCACTTTAAGTGCCTTGGCTCCATCCTACACAATTCCTGGATTAGAAGCTTAGTGAGATACTTGGAATTGTCTAATGCACTTGCCTAAATTGCAGCATTAGAACTCTGTCATGGAGAATTCTGAAACTAGAAATCTCAGAATTCCATAGGAAGGAACGATGGCATTTAATGTGGTATTAAGCTGCTACAATATCATAATGTGGCAACCTGCTTGGTTGTAACAATTACATTTTTGGACTACAAATCCAAATGGCCATTAATGTCCTAGTAAGTATCTGGAACACAGGTGAGGGAGGGATTGTGAGAGTAGTACTACCACAAAATGTCACCTTTTTTGAGCCTGAGATTCCAGACATTGCGGGTGGGATTGACAGGGCTGTTAGCCCACTAGCTACCTTTGGGAATGCAGTTGTCATGCCCAGCCTGGAAGATGGCTTGGAGGACTCAGAGGATGAGCTAGAGCCTCTGGGATCTGAACCTATAACGGAGGAGCCAGAGCCCCAGGGGCTTGAACCTGTAATGGAGGAGCCAGAGGCTGGCCCTAGTTCTGCTGGAGCAGAGTCTATGGCCCCTCCAGAGGTTCAGCAGTCAAGTTTGCCTGGTGCCGAGGCTGTGGACATGGAGGAGGATCTGGGCAGCGTGCCTACCTTCAATGAGCGTCGAGCAGAAAGAGAGGGCCTTCGAAGATCTCGGAGGCTTTATCAGAAGCGTCTTCGTAATCAGGCACAGCTGAAGGCCAGCTCCTTGCCTTCTTAAGCACCTGGAGCATGTGTGGTTCTTTGCCAGTGGATATCTGACTCTTTTAGAGGAAAGACTCTGTCTCTGGCTCCTTGGCTTCTTGTCTTGACTACCCGGAAACTTGACCTTGGACTGCTTTATCTACCTGCCTATCTGTTACCCTGAACCTCGGACCGTCTGACAATTCTTCTGGTAAACCCTTTTGGTAAAGCTACTGCAACTCTCCAGGACTGTGTAGCTTACACTGACTTTGCTGTGCTGGGAGGGGGTTGTTTGTTTGAAAACTAGCTGTCTTATCAGCCCTTTGGCTGCTTTCCCGGACAGCAGTAGAATTTAGGATCGGGCTGCTATTTTCAAAGGCAGCCTTTTTGTCAGGCGTAACACCAAGTTATTCAAGTAGGATGAGAGAAACACCAACAATTACACTTCCAGTATTTGATGTTCACAAGGCAATACTGAATCCCTGCTGTTTGTTTTAGGAAGATAGGTGTGTGTGTGTGTGTGTGTGTGTGTGTTGGAAAAGCAGTAGACTTTTTTATTTAAAAAAATTGCTTGTATCATAACAGACAGGCAGTCCCTAATACACATATTGATCTGCTCTTGTTATTTTCCCATTGTTCTCCACCGGGGAAGGCACTATCACCCCATGAGGCCTCTTCATGCAACAGTTCATGCTGGAGAACATCAAAGCCATCTTTGTACTTTCGTTGGTGACCTTTTCCCCTCCTCTCCTGTGGTCCCTCATCAGAAGGTCTCCTACCTTGCGTGAGTAACTGAAGGTTTCGGACCTCCTCCCTCACTTTTAGCTGAAGGACCTGCTGCAGAATATGCTGCCGCAAGCTCTCCTGAGCAATCCCCATCCGCTCAAGCTTTTTGTCTGTCAGCCTGAGCAATGCACGACCTAGATCCAAAGGAAAAAAAGAAGAAGAGAGACAGAGACAGAGAGAGAAATTACCCAAGGATTTTTATTTAATGAATCAAAATTCTACATGCTGTAAATGTCCTTATTCCAGCAGATAAAACCTGCCTGCACCACTAATATCATCCCTGGTGAAACAATTCGAATCACAATGGGATAGAGAGGGGGAATGAAGCCTCAAAGCACATGCTGGCTCAGTCAGTTAATTAGCTTCCGCTCTGGAGATCTAGATTCAGAATCCAACTAATAATGTTACCAGAAAGGGTTAGGGTGGAGGGGAGGTAGGCTGTCCACAATGAACATACTTGTGATGTGAAAGGAGACCTGCTATCCTATTAAAGTAAAAGGTTTACTCAGTGGTGGAGTGCCAATCTTGCATACAGAAGGGCCCAGGTTCAATCTGCAATATCTACAGCTAAGACAGGTATGGTAAAGCTGGCATCTTTTAGCCTAACTTCAACACGGGGCTCAGGAAAGTTTATCATCATCATCATCACCCCACCTTGCTCCCAAAACTGGGACTCAGGGTCACTTATAATCTAAAAAAAAGAACAATGCAGCTAAAATTGTATAAAAAGTGAATACAGTCAACCCTCTTTATCCATGGTTTTTTTATGCATGGATTCAACCATCCACAGCTTGAAAATATTAAAAAAATAACATGAATTCCAAATGCAAACCTTGATTTTACCATTCTATATAAGGGACACCATTTCACTATGCCATTGTATTTAATGGGACTTGAGCACCCAAGGGTTTAGGTATCCATGGGGGTCCTCAAACCAAACCCCAACTGATATCAAGGGCCCATTATCCAATGATCAAACCAGTACATCATGCTGGCTCTCTTGAAGGAGATACACAAGGAAAACAATATAGTTTCTTATGCTGAGATGGTAGTGTAAACCAGCAAGATATCTCAAATTTTCCCTCTGCTTGGAGAGTTTATGAGAGGCTTTTCTCATTTGTGAATGATTTTTCAAATTCTTGGACTTATTTTGGCAACATTTTCCATTTCCGTACAAAAAAACTGTTTACATTACAAATTGCATTTTGCATGTAAAACTTCTTTTTTGTTTTGCTATTCTGGGAAAATGGGTTGGTCTTTTCACTCTTGTGCAGGAACAAAAAAATATCATGGTAATTGCCATTTTTTTCAATCAGGCATCTCAACATGTTGAGATATCCTTGTCTCATGGCAAGTAAAATTTTTTGCATTTCTAGTATCTTCTCCTCAGATCCTCCTCTGCCTCCTCACTGTGGTACGTAGGAGACCCTAGGTTTTTGAAGGGCTGTGCAGGCAGACTATAAGATCTCTTTCTCAAAATGGGAAGGCTTTGGGGACAGTCTGAGAAGGAGATTGTATGTCTGTCATTTGAGGTCCAGCAGAACTAAGGTCCCCTTTACACTACACAATTACAGAACTATGATTCCACCTTAACAGCTAAGATTCCAAAGTATGGAATCCTGGGATTTGCCGTTTGGGGAAGTGTATTTAGCATTCTGAGCCAAAGAATTCTAATAATGCACCAGATCACAAATCCAATTCTACAGGATGCAGTCTTGAAGGTTAAACTGGAATTGCAGTACTATACTTGTGTAGTTTGAAAGTACCCTAAGTAGAGAAAACAACATCTTCAGAAAATTGGTCACCAATAGATGAACTAGGCAAAGTGTCTATGATGAATACAACAACCATGTGAAAGAGTTGCAGTCTGCGTCACTGGAAGGACTATGTGCATAAAATTGTGGATTTTCAAGATATTCAAGAAATCGATAGGAACAATGGACAGACAGGCAGGCAAACCTTTAGTCAAGAATCTGTCCCTTTAGATGGTGTACGACTTTATAAAGCAGTATAACAACATGAAAGCAATTACTAAAAATGATTAAAACACAGGTTTTTTTTAATACAGAAAGAGCAGCAGAAAAAAAGAGAAATGTTGATCCAACAGCTGGTAAGAAAAGAAGAGCAGTGGAGACAGGAAAAGGACCAGTACAGCAGGGGTGATCAATGGGCAACCCTCCCCCCCGTTTAAAAAAATGCTCCAAAATTATGAAAAAGTATTTCTAGGGGGACGTAGTGGACATTTTCATAATGTTTGGAGCACCATTGGACCTCCCATGGGTCAAAATAAAATTCTGCAAAATTTTCAAAATGCTTTTTTTTGCCATATAATGCCCCTCAAAATACCCTCTAGAGGTTGCCCAGTAAGGCCCCAAAATATGTCCCCCCATGTCCCCTTCAGGGCTTTATCGGGCGTATGGCAGCAAAATCTGAAAATTGTGGGAGCAGGTTTGGTGGTTGTGTGGACCTCCAGGTCACCTGGAGGGCTAATACCCCCCTTAGTCTTCCATGTAATAGGGAAAAGCTTGACTTGATTTTCCCTTGGGAGCCCTTTGCAGTTAGGAGCTTTGCATACAAATTTGGCTCTGGCTCCACTGTGAAGACTCATACAGCACTAAGCCCAACCCTGGGGATATAACAAGCTATTAATTTTCAACCTATTACTTTTTTTTATGGAGGGTAGAGAACAAAATGCTAGCTTTCCAGCCCTGTCAATAAGATTCTGGATGGAGAAGGGGAAGAGTTAATATGAAATTGTACATCATGATTACTGGAAGTGGTTCAGTAGGTAATTTACTGTTCTGATGGGAACTGTATCGATCCTTTACAAGTCTTGAGTATAAATGACTGTTAAGACAGTCCTGTTTTTTTAGTTGAACATATTTGGGAGGGCCTGATAATTTCAATGGGAGGAAATAATCATAACTTTGAATTCCCAACTGAAGTATAAATTCAAGCACAAATCATATTAGTCTGCTTTGCAAATGTACTGTAAAATGTGAGACAGTCACTTTTAGAGCACTCAGGAAGGACTGAGCAGACCCACAAAGCAAATTAAGCACAAATCTAAAACTTTAGCAGGCAGACCCATAAATCTACATTTGTTACATGTACACTTACAAACCTATTCCCTGGATGCATTAATTGCCCAACATCCATACAACACATGCTGTATAAACAGGTGCGCAATTGCTAAAGAAGTATATCGATTAAGGATTATTCTCTATTGTATTGCCCCTCCACTACAAGGTCCAGCCTTAACATCAGCCCTGACCTATATCCCAGTTGGACAGCCTTGACAGATTTATGAGATCCTCATCAAATAAGATGACTTCAAGGTCTTTTTTGTTTGAGAAGGCTAGAATGAATCTGTCAACATGGTAGATTGTACCTGGCAGCAAATGGATACACTGTCTAGGTTAATATGGTGTTGCACAGAAAACTATCCACCAATGTATTATCAAACAAGGGATATCATGCAGCACTAAGACCAACCCCAAGGTTATAACAAGCTATTAATTTTCAACCTATTACTTTTTTTATAAAGGGTGCAGAACAAAATGCTAGCTTTCCAGCCCAGTCAATAAGACTCTGAATGGAGAAGGGGAAGAGTTAATATTGGGTCGAAGGTAGATTTGGATCTGCCAGTAGATCTTTGAATGATTTGCAGGAAAAGGCCCAGAATTTCTAACTGCTTTTTCAAGTAGCACAAATACCAATTTCACAAGGGTTAAACACTTTTTCATCCTCCATTGTTACCATGGTGCTCTGTTTCTTTCTCTCTGCCCTTTCTCTTTTCTTGCCTACTCTCTCTCTCTTTTTATTGATGTTTTTTCTCTCCCTCCATCCTAGTGGCCATTCAGCCTTTTCCTCTGATCACTTACCTTATAACTTCTTTTTCTAAGGGCTTGCATACAAAATCATTACAAAGAGTTGCCTACAGGCCTTCTGGATAAATGAATATGCTAGGTCTGATTGTTAGGTAAGCCTGCCTCCTAGTGACTAAAAGGGGGGTCCAGTCTAAAGACAGCATTTTAATTACCAGTAAATAAAAAATAATTCATTTTACAAACAAGATATCCCCATGATACACAGTCCCAGGATCACCTCTGTATACCTGATAACTTTCAGTTGTCTAGGTTTCATGCTCTGGGAATTACAACAGATGAATGCACATACATTTCAGAGGTAAACCCCATCTGAACAGGCCTTGCCAAGAAAAAACCATGATAGGTTCACCTTAGGGTCACCATAAGTCAAAAACCACTTGGAGGCACACAACAAACACATTTAAAAGCAGTATAAAAACCTTGTTGTTGTAAACTGCCATCAAGCAACTTATAGTGACTTTATAAATGAGAGACATCCAAGATTATAAAGAGATCTCCTCATGTCATCCAAACTCAAGGCTTTGGCTTCCTTGATCCAGTCAATCCACCTGTAATGTGGCTGCCTTCTTCATCTACTGCCTTCCACCTTTTCAAGAATTATTGTCTTTTCCTGTGTGAGTCCTGTCTTCTCATGATATACCCAAAGTATGACAGTTTCATTTCAGTCATCCTGGCTTCCACTAAGAGTTCAGTCTTGATTTGCCTTAGAACCCATTTATTTGTATTTTTGGCAGTCCAGAATATCTGGAGAACTCTCTTCCAGAAACACATTTCAAATAAGCACCTTATTAACACACAAACACACACTATGAAACACCACCACCATTCAGTTCTCAAAAGCCTGTTGGGGCCAAAGAGTCTTTGGCTGCTGTTGCTGTTGCTGCTGCTAATGATAATGATGTTATTTGTTTGTTTGTTTATTACCCATTTCTTTCCATAGATCAAGCCAAGGAATAACAACAGATTAACAAACACACAGCATCAGTTAAAAACACAGCAGTTGTGAGCCCTGGTGGCACAGTAGTTTAATGCTGGTACTGCAGCCATTCATAGCCACAAGGTTGTGAGTTCAATCCCAGGTGGGGCTCCAGGGTCCACTCAGCCTTGCATCCTTCTGTAGGTCACTAAAATGGGTATCCAGTTTGTTGGGAACAATTAGCTTACACATTGTAAACTACTTAGGGAGTGCTTAAGTGCACTAATAAGCAGTATAGAAATGTACTTGCTATTGCTATTACTATCAGTTAAAAACACAGATCAATTCAAAAGTAAAAAATAAGCCACAAACATATTGAAACATTTCACATTTAAAAATTAATCATTTAAAATTCAGAATCATCTGGATAGACCTGCCAGAAGAGACTGTTCTTTAGTGCTGTTTTAAATTTTGGCAGCATATTCAGCTGTCAAATCTCTTCTGACAGGTCATTCCACAGTCTAGGGGCAACTGAAGAAAAACTCCTCTGGTTGACAGTTGCCAACGTAGGGCTAGTCTACATGTAAGTGTATTATGAGAATTGCTGCAGATTTTCACACAAACGCATCAACATTTGCCTTCACTTTTCTGCACATATTCACATTTATTCTCCCTCCCTCTACTCAAAATGTGCAGGCATCCAAACCCATGTGAAGCAGACTGAGGTCAAATATTTGATTATGTGCATCCCTGCAGATATTTCTGGATACGCCAGTGAAAAAACATGAAGTCTTTTCTCTGGAGTCCCTCCCCCCCCCCCCCAACACACACAGACTACAAAGGGCCCAAACCTCTGCAAATCAGCCACAGTGGCCAGATCATATTCAAAAGACTGGAATGAGAACTATTTTAATCATGTAGACTAGCCCCTAATCCTGGTTGACCGGAGTAAATGTCCCTGAAAGGACCGGAGTGATAACAGAAGGACAGCGAGTAGGAGGCCATTTCAGCCTCCAGGTGTTCCAAAACATGGAAGCAACAACAAAGAAGGCTACTTACACAGACACATGCATGGACTTAAAAGTATGTGTGTCTATATTATACACAGGTACACATACACCTAGGGATGCCATATCCCAGCGGCACCCGGGACTGTACCGGTTTTGGCGGTACCGGGCCCGCCCCGTCCCGGGTGCTGCCAAATCACAGGTTGGGGCCCAGCCTCTGAGCCGGGCCCGCTCATGCGGCCATGGCTGTGGCTGCTAATGCACGCAGCCAGCCATGCCGCCTGTCTCCTCCTCCTCCTCCTCCTCCTCCCCTTCCTCCCTTTCCGCACCACGCAGCCGTGCTGCCGCACTGCCCTCTTTCTCCTCCTCCTCCTCCTCCCCCTCCGCACCGCACGGCCGTGCTGTCCTCCTCCTCCTCCTCCGTGCAACCGCGCACCCTTCTCCTCCTCTGCACAGCCGCACAGATGTAGCGGAGGAGGGCAGCATGGCCGCACGGAGGAGGCGGAGGTGGAGGCGGCGCCTCCTGCGTGCGGCCCCGCCACCCTCCACCTCCTGTGCTCAGCCGCACCGCCCTCCTCCTCCTTCCCGCACGGCCACGCCACCCACCTCCTCCTCCTCCTCTGTCCCAGGCCAGGGGCCAGCGGCAGCTCCCTCTGGCACGTGCACGTGTGTGCGTGCCTAAACAGAGCGCCATCGTCCCCTGGAAGCTGGCCAATGGCAGAGCAGTGGGGGCGGGGCTGATTCCAGCCCCAGTCTCCCATTGGCCAACCTCAAGGAAGAGGTGGAGCCTCAGGTGAGGAGGAGGAGGAGTGAGACTCTGGCGCAGCCAGGGGGAGGGAAAAGCGCACTTTCTTGGCGCATGGCGAGGGGGAGGAGGAGGGGGAAACAGGAGGAGGAGGAGGAAGAGGAGGAGGAGGTGGGTGCCCATTTTTAAAGTTTTTTTTTCACGTGTCCTCCATTGTAAAAAAATGTGTCCTACATTTGAAAATGTTGTCCTACATTTGTCCCGGTTTGGAGGTCCTGACTTATGGCAACCCTACATACACCTCAGTGCAAAGCCGACATCTCTGTGTATCTGTTGGCTATTTTCTACTAGCATTGAATAAAGCATTATCTTGGAGCAGAAATTCCCTAGCCCTTTTTCAAGAATAAGTGGGTTGGCATCCCAGGTTTTGAGAGCTTTGATCATTACATCGACACATTATATTATAACATTGGTTGTGCAGCCCAAGTCTGCAGAAAATAGTCAGATCATATTCATATGCTCCAGCTGTCCTGATTTGGGAGGGACAATTCTAATTAATCCTCTGTCATCCTGCTTTTTCAGCTGCTTTTACAATGTCCCAGTTTCTCGCTCCTCCCTCATACCCCCTTCATCCTTAGCTTACTTCAATTGCTAGAAACTGAGTTAAAAGTACAAAAAGTACAAAAAGTAGTTTACAGTCAGTTAATATAGTAAGAGAAGGTGGGATGGAAACTTGCACTTCCCAATAGGTTCAGGCCAAAGCAAACTGCTGCAGCATCTCCTTACTTGTGATTTGTTTTTGTGTGTTCTTTTGCATCATGGCTTGGCCTCACATCTGTTCTGGTTTTACTCTATGAAATATGGGATGGGATGGTTTTTCCCTCTTCTCCTTTAAATTAAAACTAGAATGCCACCTGTGTCTTAAACACCATTTCCCCCCACCAGTTCTCAACCCATGCAAAACGCTTAACATTCAGAACTTCACAAACCCATTTTACCATGCCTCCACAGGTCTTTCATTTTCTTTTTCCCTTTTTGATTTACTAAATAGAATTAATAATACTAAATTGAGGTTGCCCATTAATATTTATGAGATTAAATAATTGATGTTAATAGTAACGGAAAATTAAAAGCAGCATTACTATAGGTTAAGCAACACAAAAAGCAGCAGTGCAGCAGAAGTCCCCACACAACACACACACAGAGAGAGATACACATTGCCACTGCAGCTTTCATCAAATGATTCCTTCACCTCCATCTCTGCAAATTCTGTGAATAGCCTTCCTGACATTATCTCAGCAACAGGACTTCTTGATGGACTCTCAGCACTTTAGAGCCACTAATGTATTTGCTACCCCCAGGGCCACACTGCAAATTTATAGTGGAGTTGATGGACAATGTCAAAAAAATTGCTCCTTCTAGTTTCATGGAAAGAAGTTACATCATAAATTTACTGTTCATTTGCATAAATATGGAAGATGCCAAGCCACAGCTGGCAAACAGGCTTCAATCAGCCTCTGATTTTATTAAAAAATATAAACGGCTTATTAAATTTTGCACAATTGTAATTACAAGGCCTCTTGAAAAAATTTAACTCTGCATCAACAACAAGTTTCCAGTTCTCTTCTCTGCTCCTTGACACAGCATTAATCTACCCTCAGGCAGTTGGGTATTCTTCCCTGTATTCTCCAATATTCTTAACTGCATATTGTTAATCCCATATTATGAATAAACAATTTAAAGCAGCCTTGTAAAAGGTAATGAAATTAGAAAAAATAATTAAATGGGCTTTTAAAAAAATGTTGCCAACTGGTTTGTGAAATATGAAAATAAGAAAAATGAGTGGCAAGCCATAAATATGCAAAAATATTTAATACGATGCAGAAGGTAGTTCTCTCCTGATGTGTTCTAAGCTACAAACAACTCTTCTCAAGTGCAGAAGGTAAAATGAAAATTTAAAACACTTTTGCAGCTAATCTGTATATACCGCAACCCAAGTGAATAATCTTAATAAAACCTCAGTAAGTACAATATTGCAAATTGCTGATAATACATTATGCTTTTGCTCAGAGCAATTTAAACCCAATCCACTTTCACTTGGGTCCTGAACACAAGTGAAAACTGACTGAGAAATCCAAAAGTCCATTATCATTACTAGAAATTTAAAAAAAACATCTATAGTTTCGCTTTGTCTTAACTAGATGGACTATATAATTGCAAAGGTAAGTACAGAAGATTTTAGTTTATGCAACTTTAGAATCTGATTTTTTTTAAAATGGAACCACTAATAATTACAAAAAACAAAAACAAAAAACCCCTTAGCAGAATTGGATTTAATTTGCAGATAATAGGCTGCATCTGCACTGCAGAAATAATCCAGTTTGGCACCACTTCAACTGCCATGGCTCAGTGCTAAGGAATTTTAGTTTGTTGTGGCATCAGAGCTCTTTGACAGAGAAAACTAAATTTAAAAATATATAAATTCCCAAAAGCAAACCTTGATTTTGCCATTTTATGAGGGACACCATTTTACTATGACACTGTATTTAATGGGACATGAACATCCACAGATTTTGGTATCCACTGGGGGGTCCTAGAATATATAATATATTTAAACCTCTGCAATATACCAATTCTCTTAAGAGCAACCTTTCCACTTGCGTGTGCAACAAAAAACGTATTTTGCCTCCCAGGATCTTTATAGACCACTGTTCTAAAAATATAAGATAGAAAGAGGGGCTAGACAACAATTTGTTAAGGCCCCACCTGTCTGCCCAGCCAGACCCAGAAAGACCTCGGTGCTATTTGTCAGAATAGAAGATTATGCCTTTTTGCTATTGTTTAATTGTAAAACAATGCTCCTGCATAATTTGTTGCAAAAAGAAAGAGGCAGTAAATGAAGCCACCTCAGATACCAGCATAAACAAGTGATGTTCCAATAATTGTGCTTGTGCTGCATCCTGAACTTCAATTTTCCAATATATAATAACCTGTGTTTTTCAATAAATAGATTATGTTGTCTGTCTGCCTTCCTTTACTTGGATTCTGTGTGTCAGCTTAATCATGCATCATGCTCTTCAGTTCATTCATCAGTAGCTAGAAGATTATTCCCCCTCCACTCCATTTCTAACCTTGGAGGCAGCAATCAAGAAATGGAATATAATTTATAAATCAAATACAACTGTTTTAATATAGGGAATCATGAGATGTTGGACTAAAACTCTCAGCAGCCCAAAATAGCACAGTACATGGTGAGGAATACTAGTACTGTAGTTGCAGTCTGACAACATCTGGAGGACCACACAATTCTAGCCCTTGTTTTAACATAATGCAACAACATAAACAGCCAATCCAATTTTAGTTCATGAACTGTGGGGGATTTTCACACTACACAGTTATAGTGCTGTGATTCCACTTTGCCATTGCAGCATGCAATGGAATCTTGGAATTTGCAGTTTATTTAGAATTCTCAACTAGAGAGCTCTATTGCCTCACCAAACTACAAATAGCAGGATGCTACAGGATGTTGCCATGACATTTACACTAGAATCATAGTGCTATAATTGTGTAGTGTGGAAGGATTTTTTAAATTTCTTTTTTCAAAAACATCTTTTCTGATATCCATAAAGATCCTGTCTTACAAACATAATCAAAATATCTGAAATGAATCTGCCCAGTGTGTGACAGTGCATGTTCTTTCAAGTTGCCTGCCAACCTAGGGCAACCCAAGCTCGACTCAGGCTTGCATCCTTCCGTGGTCGCTAAAATGAGTACCCAGACTGTTGGGGGCAAATTAGCTTACTTGCTAATTAGCTTACTTGCTGTTCACTGCTATGATCTTTGGAATAGCAGTATATAAATAAAATAAAACAAAAAAATAAAAAACAAACCCCACCTAGGTGGTATTTGATCCTATATAACAGGATGGTGAAGCCAGTGTGGCATAATGATTTGAGTGTTGGACTATGGCTTGGAGACTAGGGTTCAATTCCCAACTCAACCATGAAACCCTCTGGGTGACCTTGGGCAAGTCACACTCTTTCAGGCTCAGGGCAAGGCAATGGAAAACCTCTTCTCAATAAATCTTGCCAAGAAAACAACATGATATGGGTTGCCAACGTAGGTAAGTAGTGTCGCCATAGATTGGAAACAACTTGGAAGCATACAACCAACAACAACAGGGATAGTAGCTTGGGGGAGATCTACTGGCCTGTGCATTAAATTTCCTTGCATTGGTTGTGATACAAACAACACACGGTTGTGCTCAATCGAGTGGGGCTCTTAACTTTCACGTACACTCTATCACACATAGATTTTGCTACTGTACCAGAGCCAATCCAAGATACTTTACTACTGGAGATAAGAAAGTTCTTTTTTCAATTCTGTAAGAAAAGCCAACTGGATTAGAAGGCAAATTACTCTGCAGCACAAGGAATGGGACAGCATTTTTCACTGCACCTAAAGAAATCAGAAAAGCACAGTGGTCCATACTCTCTCTTTATAACCTGTTGCCACCTTGCAATCTCTCTCCTTGAAGGAAATGCTTCAGTCTGCTTAATGGTAGGGTTGATCCTATATTCTACCCACAGCACTGGATGGCTGAGTATTGAGAGATTTATTATTGTTGTGTGCTTTCAAGTCAATTCCAAATTATGGCAACCCTATCATGACTTCTTCATGAGATTTGTTCAGAAAAGCTTTGCCATTGCCTTCTCCTGAGGCTGAGAGCATGTGACGTGGCCAAGGTCACCCAGTGGGTTTTATAGATGAGTGGGGAATCGAACTCCAGTCTCCAGAGTGGTAGTCCAACACTCAAACCACTATGCCACATTGGCTCTCTAGATACTTTTCACAATAGAAGTTGAGAAAGTTGTTTTTTTAATTGGATGTTTAAGGTATGATTGCCAAGAACAAAACAAAACATAGACACCAAACCAAAGCCCCAGACAACAGAAAAAAAGAAAACCGAGAGGGGAAGTGGGGAGAAAGAATTGGAGGACACAGAATATGAGCAAAGCCAAGATATATAATTTTATGCAGACTGATACTTCCAAAAATACATGTTCTTGAAATAGACATCTATAAAATACACATTTTCTGAGCATTGAGCAATGGATGGTGAATGCTTATCTTTTCATCATGAAATATCAGCCTTTTGAGTGCCAGCCCCAGTTCTGGGGGGAAAGCAGGATATAAATAAATAAATAAATAAATAAATATATTATTATTATTATTACAGTAGAAACAGGCAGCATCCAACAATGTTAATCTTCAGTCTACAAGAATTTAATGTTCACCTTAGTGTCACCATAAGTTGCAAACAACCTGAAGGCAAACAACAACAACAGTAAAATGTAAAATACCATGGGTATTTTAAAATACCAAGCTAAGACAGTTAATTGTGAGGAATAGTCAAGCAGGATCACTATTTGTATAACAAAGTATTTGATTGTAATGTGGGAGCGGAAAAACACCATCAAGGTTGGACTAGATGCCTTTGTGAGATGCATTCCAAGAATAGAAGGCTATGATTCTGTGAGCTACATGCTGAAATCTTTTTTTTTAAAAAATAAAATCCATGAATATCTGCATGCATGTCAGCTCTTGTGCAGCTCGAGCAGACTATCTTTTAAGAAGATTTAATAAATAAAGAGCATTCAGAACTGGTTTTGTAATTTGTTAACAGCTGCCAGAGGCAACAAAGTGGAAAAGTAAATGAGAATCAGGAGAGAAAGAATGGTTTACAAATGTTTGGACTACAACTTGTATGATGCTTGATTTTCTACATTCATATGCAAGAAAGCAGAAACTTTTGGAAGTCCTTTGATGATGTTTTTTCTTTCCAAAATAGGTGAAAACAAGATCATGTCACTGAAGTTGATTTAGCTTTCATTCAAATAATAAAGCAAAATGAAGAAAGCCTAGCACCTGTTGCAGATAACAGGACTGGGGGGGATGAAAAAAGAGAGGTCACGATATTCATAAAACCCAGCTTGGTAATATTTTTGGAGTACAACCCCCAGAACTTTCCAGCAAGCAAAGGCATTAATGATGCTGGCTGGGAACAATCAGAGTTGTACACCAAAAAAGTAACTTTTTCCCATCTGACTTCCCATCAGATATCCCATCTGACATTTCAGTTAGGATCTCCTTCACAAGGACAGTATATGCTTTATGCATTTTTAACTTTTTAATTTTAATTGTTAATGTATTTGTATGTATTTTACTTTCATATTCCTCAAGGGAAATGAGAACAGTGATTTCAGCTCCTGGATGCCTGCTTCACTTGTTTTACATATAACCCCCAACATCTGCAAAACCTCTACACTTCTAAATGCCAAGAATAACATTCCAATAATTTTAGTGAACCGATGCATAGTTTATTGTGTCCAGCCCTACATCCAAAAGCATTTTTAGTAAGATAGATAGATAGATAGATAGATAGATAGATAGATAGATGGACCCTTGTGCTTTTTCCATGTCAAATTGTAATCAACACCAAGAAATCAGAGGCTCCTGAAAGGTGAAGTATGAACATAGATTGGAATTTACATTTTTACTATAACTCCTAGACTTCCATAGCCAGTATGACCACAGCAGGGGGGGACTGCAGTCTCCAAAAGTAAGTTTTCAAAGCTCTGAATATGAAGATAGAATCTTTTCCTTGATGTTTGTTACCTGGCATCTAGTATTCAGAAATATAGTACCTCTGAATATGTTAGTTCTCCTTTGCTAATGATTGTCCATAGATCTGTCCTCCATTAGTTTGCTTAAGAAACACCGGCTACATCCTTGCGGCTGTAAATTCAATATGTTAATTTTAAGTTAATATGACATTTACCTGTTCAGTGTTGTTTTTATCTGCCCAGAATTGATTGAAAAAAAATAAGAAACATAGGATATAGCATCCACACTGTAAAAATAATGCAGGTTGACTACATTAACTGCCATGATTCCATTCTACAGGATCTTTGAATTTGTAGTTTTCTGAGACATCAGCACTCTTTGGCAGAGAAAGCTAAAGACCTTGTAAAATTAGAAATGCCAGAATACCATTGGATGGAGTTAAGCACTTAGTGGTGTCAAACTGCATCATTTCTCCAGTGCAGATGCATCCACAGAAGACTCTGGTTGGCAGGGAAAATAAAATAGTACTTTTGTTGAGAGAAGGTGCCCTGATTGCCACTACCCTATGGACCCATGTGCCTTCAACACACCTATTGAACTATGGTGATCCAATGAATTTCATAGGGTTTTCTTAAGCAAGGGATACTCAAAGGCTACCACTACCTTGGATAGTTTAACTCCTCATGCATTACAATGGGATACTTATATCCTGCAGACACATTGTACTGTAAGGTAGGCATTCCAGAACTCTGTAACGTACACAGTTACAAACAGTATTCCCAAATTTCAACCACTTGACATACTGTCATTTCATTTCCTCCACACCCTCAACAAAGGAACAAAGAAATGGGTGGCACCACAAAATGCCCAACAAATTTAGCTTGTTGGGACCCAAAACACCCCAGGCCATTGTTTAACAAACCTTGTGTGCATCTATGATGCAGAAATAATGTAGTTTGACACCACTTTAAGCACTGTAGCTCCATCCTATGGAATCTTGGGTTTTGTAGTTTTACAAGGTGTTCTCTGTCAAAGAGTGCTAGTGACTCACAAAACTACAAATCCCAGGATTCTGGACAGTTGGCCCATGTCAGTTAAAGTGGTGTCAAACTCCATTATTTCAACAGTGTAGATGCAATCCCTAAGAAGAAAATAAAAGTGATGTGCTCTAAATTGTCCCCTTTCAGAGGAATCCCCCCCCCGGATTGGATTTTACTTCAATCCAAAAATACAGCATAATACAAAGAATATACCTTTTATTTTGCTTTTATTATACCTTCTGTTTTCTGGGTCTGGGAGTTTGAGTGGGACACACATGATTTTGTACACATAAGCTCTTATTTGGATGTGGGGCATTTTTAATCACTGCCATACACTGGTACTGTTATTGGGGTGAAAAAATACCATATAATTCATCAAACACAAGGGTCCCCCTGCCACCCAAAACCTATTGCATAAGGGTCAGGCACAAATTATGAGCCAAAGGAGGCAGATCTGATTCTGCTCTTAAATTCAGCAAAAAACCTCAATTCAGTAAAAGCTTTCACCAGTGCAAAAAAATCATTAAAGAAGGGGAATTTTGACCAGCAGAGCACTTTTAAAGGTCAGAATCAGAGAGCTAAAATTGGAATTTGCTCTTCTGGATATTTAACTACTGTGTCATTCTAATTCAGCCCACCCATTACTTTTACCATGGATTTCTTAAAATGTTTATTTGCATGCATATAGTTAAAATTTAGCATTTAGTTTTAGTGCAAAGCACAAAGAATCTTTTGTTCATTTTGCGATCAATCCACAAAACTGCCAATAATGACTTTTTCCACCCCCCCCCCCAAAAGTGTCACATTGATTTTCAGCATCCACCTTTGGGATCACAGGGGAAACCTGTCTTTAGGAAAGCAGATGAATTTGAAAACACATCACTTGCAACCTGTCTGAAGCCATGCCCCTCCAAAAAATCAATAGCCATTTTTGAAAAATAGCAGCTCCAAGATACCATCGCTGCTGATGTGACAAGAAATGGCATCAGTGCAAAGGCAGATAGAAATATCCATACCAGTCAGATTAATATTTGAGGTCTGATCCTAGAATTCTCTGAATACTGCAGTCCCAAATTCTCTTAATATTGCAGTCCTGCTCCTTTAACACATTTTAAGAATATTTAAGGCTTTAATAAAGTTATTTTAAAAGGGTGTTGGCACATGCCATACTATGTACAGGCTGATAACCACTGCATCTTTATAGATGCCAGTCAATCTCATCAGGGTATCAGATTCTGGTTTCCAACCAAGACAAGAAAAGGGAGACATGATAAAAGTATATTAAATTATACATCATGTGGAAACATTTGACACATGTTCATTTCTCTATCTCTCATAATACTAGAACCTGTGATCACCCACTAACTCTGAATGGTAGAAGATCCAAACTTTTGTTTGTAGCACTTGATGCTGATTTTCCCACCTTTTAATGTTGGTCAATTGGTTTGCCTGCCTCCAAGAAGCAGAGCAAATTTGCTGTCTTTCTCCTATCCCCCTGTCCACCCTCCTATCCTGTAATTTGAGAATTTGCTCTCACATGACTTGGTTATACCACTTCTTCTTTCATCTGCCTTCTCATAAACTACTCCTCACCTCAGACTGACTGCAAGTGGGATTACGTCCTAACTTCTCCATTTTCTCCATCATTCAACATAAGCTGTTTTATTGCCCTGCTGCCTTTAATCTTCTATTGTTGTTGTTGTTGTTGTTGTTGTTGTGTGCCTTCAAGTCATTTCTGACTAATGGTGATCCTAAATTGAACCTATTATGGAGTTTTCTTGCCAGTTTTCTTCCAATGGGGTTTGCTATTACCATCTTCTAATACTGAGAGTGTGATCTGCCCAAGGTCACCCAGTGGGTTTACATGGCTGAGCTGGGATTCAATCTCTGGGATCTCAAGAGTCATAATCCAACAGTCACACCACTACAGCACACTGGGTCTCTGTTCTTATAAAAGTAAAAGTATAAGTATCCACTTTGATAAGGTTGTCAAGTTGTGTACGACCATAGGGGTCAAATCACTACAGCACACTGGCTTTCTAGTCTTGTACTAGCTCCTAAATTAATCTCATTTCACCTCTGGATCCCCTCCTGCTCACTTACCAGTACTTCAATTTGATAATGATGATAATAATAATAATAATAATAATAATAATAATAAGTTTTATTTATAGACCGCTATTCCATGTTGATCATAGTAGTGTACAGTAAAAATTGCAAAAATGATGGAACCAATCCTCTGACAAAGAACTAACTGGCATCTGTCTGCATTTCAAATCAGCCATCCGGCTGCCCCAAGACCTTATCAATATGATCACTGGGGTTGGTGATGCGGATTTTTTGAGGCGGATTACCCTCAGCCTCCCTTCCCTATCACTGCCTTGCCCACCTACCTGGCCAGACCTGGAACAGCAAGGCAGTTGTAGGGAAGGGAAGGCAGGGCAATGCTCTGCAATAGTGGCAGCATCTCCCGTTTTGCAGAGGCACATGAGATGGCAGTGGGGGGTTGAGATGGACAAACCCTCTGAGCTGTCACCCAGTGTAGTTCACACCCCCCCCCCCCCCCGTAACTCCCATGGATCTAATGAGTATCCATGTGAATCCAACCTTGGCTGTACCTACCACAGCTTGAAATCTAGCACTGATTGGAGAATGAATAGCTTTTTACTGCGTTGAAGAAAGACCTGTTTAAAGTATTTTCAAGCAATGTCATCAAGACTACAGCTTCTTCTGTCGCTCACATAAGAGTCCTTAACGACAGATTTGAACAAACCATTTGCCTCAGTTTGTAATGTTTTACATAACTCTTAAGAGAATTTTCAAAAAGTATAAATTCCCACTGGTGCACTGGGTGGATGCTGGTTTTCATTTTGTAGAGCAAAGCGGTAATTTAATTGTAGTTTACTGCATTTTGCTTCTTGGCAGATGGATGCTCACACAATGTAATGGCTAACAATTTCTGCAAGTCAGCAGTAGAAAAAAAGGGCAAAGTAATGGAACTGGTTTAGCCAGGCTGTTACATAAAGCATACACTTTTTTTGTCCAGAGAGAGAAAGATTTGTTGTAAAAGGGATATGCCAAGCATCAAACTTTCTATTCAGCTCGGGGGGGGGGGGGGGGGGGGGGGGGAATGGGCGAAAAAGCAATGATAGGCTGGAAAGGAAAGGATAAAATATCTGGACAAGGGCTTCTGAGCCTAGAGGATCCAAGCATTTTCCTCTCTACCTATTACTGCTTGCCAGAGTACAGAACTGTTGGCCTTTAGTGCCATCACAATAGATGTCCAGAGGATGGGACTGCAATTACATTACACAGTTATAGCACTGTGATTCCCCCTCAACTGGCATAGCAATATCCTATGGGATTTATAGTTTGGTGACACTCTAGAGTTCTCTGGCTGAGAATTCTAAATGACCCTCCCCAAAACTACATATCCTAGGACAGTGGTTCCCAACTTTCCTAATGCCGCGACCCTTTAATACAGTTCCTCATGTTGTGGTGACCCAAACCCATGAAATTATTTTCATTGCTACTTCATAACTGTAATTAAATAGATGTTTTCCAATGGTCTTAGGCGACCCCCATGAAAGGGTCATTTGTCAGAGTTAGCACCCAGAACCCCAGACTATCAACCAGTCAGTTTGATGATATAATCAACAGCACTTTATTGATAGATCCAGAATCAGACATGTGCCTCACTCAGCTTCTTAGCTGAGACTAACCATACCTCCCCACAGACAAAGTACAGTGGTACCTCGGGTTACGAAATTAATTTGTTCCGCCATTCCCTTCGTAACGCGAAAATTTCGTAACCCGAAATAGCTTTCCGTTAGCGCTGGAAGCCTATAGCATTTGAATTTCACGCCGAAAAGAATTTCGTAACCCGAAAAATATTTCGTAACCCGAAACAGTTTTTGCCAATCCAACTTTTTCGTATCCCGGAAATTTCGTAACCCGCGCATTTCGTATCCCGAGGTACCACTGTAACAGAATTCCCAAAAGCCAAAATCCCCTCCCATGCAGAAACCCGCCAAGTGAAGCCCCTCCTGGTTCCCACAGAACTGAAAGCACATTCCCCGCTCAGAGAGCCAGGCCCTCAAGGCCACCTGATAAGACACCTGGCCCTGCTATGCACTAGACAACACTATCTATATTTCTAACTGCAGCTAAAGCCCCATCATCCCCAACTACTGTACCTCAACACTAATCACTATCTGGTAGAATACTAACAGGATTCTAACACATTCGACCCCCAAAGGGGTCCCGATCCACAGGTTGGGAGCCACTGTCTTAGGATGATGAATGGTGATGATTATCTTTATTTATATCCCATGTTTTCCTCCAGCACTGAGACTCAAGGGGGGGTAGGAAAAAAGTGAGTCGCTTTCTTACTACAATGCGAACATCTTGGAAAATAACACTGTTTTCAAAAACGTTCCCACAGCAGGGAACTGATTAAATTTTTCATCCTCTTCTGTAGGAACAAATAATTTAAATAAAACATCCCTATTTATTCCATGCGCTATGTTGTGGAAAGGTTAACTCAAAGAGTCAGGATAACTAGGAGTTGTGTTTAGCATGGCATGACTATGAAATCTGTTCAATTCTGGTTGATGTAATGCATCCTCAGGTTGAATCTAGCTGTTGCCACATTACAGAAATAAAGTAGTTTGACACTACTTTAACTGCTATGGTTCAGTGTTATTGAATTCTAGGATTTGTAGTTTGATGGGGCACCAAAACTCTCTGATAGGAAAGGCTAAATATCCCACAAAACTCAGAATCCCTGAATTTCACAGCATTGAATCACAGCAGTTAAAGTGGTATCAAACTGCACTATTTTTGCAGTGTGGCAGCAGTCTCTGCCTTATGGCAACCACATCACAGGGTTTCCTTGGCAAGATTTATTCAAAAGGAGGTGTGTCACTGCTTTCCTGAAAGGCTGAGACAGTGTAACTTGCCTAACGTCACCCCCTAGGTTTCCATGGCTGAACAAGGATTCAAACTTTCATCTTCCAGAGTCCTGATCCAACACCCAAATGACTATATCATGCTATTTCTCTTTAGTTCTGGTGCTCAGCATAAACCCACAGGACTCAGAATTTTTAAATTCTAAATGTATGTCTTATGGACCAGGCTATGGCACTTGGGTCTCAGCACTCAATTAACAATCAAAGCAGATCCTGCAAGCCTGAAGGCTGCCTATCTCTTCTGTATAATAAAAGAATGAAGAAGATAATAAAAATGGATACCCTCTGCATGTCTTCTTGGAGGTCTTGCAGATTGATAGTCAGAAGTAGCTGCATTCTTGAAATAATTTACCATTTGTTGTGCTCAAGCATAAACTGTAGTTCCCTCACAGCTCGACTGTCTACAGTCATAGATCTATGGCAGCCCATGCAGAGTGCCAGACAGCCAGACTATGATTTTCAAGAAAAACAGAGAGCAAGAAAAGAAAATTCTGTATGTCAGTTTTTGAGGTTACAAATAAAGGATCTTGAAGTTCATAAGCTGCTTGCCTACAGCAGTCAAGTAAAACATATACGCACCAGCATTTTTATTGTGTGGACAAATAGACAAGCACACTCTCTATTCTTCTGTATTGGGTTGGACAACTTCAGTGAATCTGGTGGCCAGTTTTCTGTTACTGGGGCCCTCTAGTGACCACATAAGCTGCCAAACAACAAAAATGGAAGTATGTATATGCTCATGTATAAGTCTAGAAATTTTAGTAAAAAAAAATTGACCCCCCCAAAACCTGAGTGATCTTATCCATGGGTCATTGTAAATACTGTCCTGGCACTGACCCTCTTCTACTCTCTCATCCATCCATCCTTTAGTGTGAGCACAAATTTTATAAGTTCTTTGGCACTGTTTTCCTTTGCTTCATCCCTTGCATCCTTTGTTACATTCCTCTAAGGTTTACCCTTGATTTATCCATGGATCATACCAAAGTCCATAAATCTGACCCCCAAACCTGCCCTTGTACATGAAATCAACTTATAGTTGAGTATACATGGTAGTTGTCTACTTTTATTTACAAAAAAAGTGTTTGTTTTAATGTTAGACAATACAAAGGGATTTTGCTATTTATTTAAAAGATGATTTGTTGCTTCTGAAGATCATCAGAAGAAGTTTGGTCCAGGGAAAGAGTTCTTTGGGATTCATGAGGCCCAAACATTGTACCAATATCTGAGCTATATGCTTACATAAGAATGCCTTTGAAGATTTTTCAGAAGCTTCTGCTAACCCAAATGAGTAATTCTAATCATAGGGCACATGTTTCACCCATCTTGGCTCAACTGCACTACTCAACCAGGGACGTAGTGAAGGGGGGGGTGTCTGAGGGATCCACCCCCCCCTTGGGGTTCGGGCGCATTCACGCCCCTTCCTCCTCCTCCTATCGGGAGCGCAATCACTGAAAGAGAGGGAGTAGGAGGGGGCAGAGCTTCCCTCCCTGCGACTTAGTTCTTTCCCTTACTTTCCCCCTCTTTCCCTCTTCTTCTGCTCCTCCTCCTCCACACTTTTGATAGAAAAAAGTCTCCGTTCCTGCAGAAAGAAAAGAGGAGGTGGAGGAGGAGGAGAAGGGAAGGAAGGAAGAGGAAGGAGGGAGGGAGGGAGGGAGGGAGGGACGGACTCTTTCCTTCCACTCCTTACTAACCCACCCTTTCTGCATAAGTCACTGTGAAGGAGAGATAAATCTCTACATTTTCCCTCCCTCCCCAGAATTGGTGCGTTTTTTGGAGGAAGGGATGGTCAGAAGGGAGGGCAGGTAACCTTGTTCGTTCCCTTCCCTCTCCCTTTCTCATGCCTCCAAAGCCAGGGATGGGGGAAGGATGGCCAAACAGATTGCAAACATTTTGCAGGGTTTTTTGGGGGTGGGTGGGAAAAGAGCACCCCCCTTTTGGGAAGGCAGGACTGGGGGAAAGAGAGTCACTTAAAGGCTGGAAGGGGGGCAGGCTTTCTTAGTAAGAGGGCTCCAACCCAGGAAGAAATACAACAACAACAATAATAATTGTGGTGGTTTTTGCATCCCACTTTTCTCCTCAGATTGGGACCCAAAGCAGCTTTGGGTTTATTATTATTATTATTATTATTATTATTATTATTATTATTAATGTATTAACAGCATAATATTGAACAAGTTTTAACCTTATGAGACTAGTAAAGTGCCTGTATGTCACATTAGTATACTTAATTCTTCTTAATAAAGAAATTTGTTATAGTTTTTATTGGTTTTATTTTACCACATGGTCATAATGGCTTTATTCACCCAAAATTGTAAGCTATTTATTAACCATTCACCAAGGTTAAGAATATTTTGGTTTATTGTTATATAACTCCTTAATATTAACATTACGGTGACTTTCTGGGGATTTTACCTCAATATTCCAGCTCTTAACCTCTCAAAATGGTGGCACTTAATCTGAACCCCCCCTTCCCAAAATCCTGGCTACATCTCCAACTCAATCATGCACATGCTCCAGCTACAAGGAGTAGGTATGGCTACCAGGTAAGTGATTAAATGAAAGGTGGCCTTAAAATCTTCTACTGAGTTTATTTCAGCATATTTCTTCTCTATTAGTTTTCCCACACAATGTGAAATCAACCAGGGAAGTTTGGGTCCATGTGTCATTGTCACATAAAGTGTGCAGTTCATGAGACAGATGCTTTCTGGTACTGAATCCCAACCTTGGAAATGGTCTCCACCAGGAGTCTCATTGCAGCTCATATCTTGTTCTCTTCTTAACGATTTGGATCCAGACCTAGTCTTAAGAATCATAATTTGGTTTTCTGTATACAACCAGAAGCTTTCTAAGTCAATAGCAGTTGCTGATCAATATGGTTTTATAAGAGATTAAATGAAATACGCATATTCATCTTTATAGATTTTTTTAAATTTGGCATTTTCTAAAAATATGATGTATGCTTTCCATTACTCTTGGGAAAGGCAACTGACATATTTTATAAACCAGTCAACTGATCAATAATGCAGGTATTTAAAGAAACAATAGCTACAAGGACTGGGCAACATATAAACAGAGATGGGACCATTGGTCTTCCAAATACCTCTGGACTATAAATCCCATAAGACAGCACCGTTATGCATGCTGTCTCTAACTGATGGGAGTTGTAACCCAACAGTACACAGAGGTCTACAAATTTCCCATTCCTGATATATATGGAGCACATCTGTTTTTGTTATGTGCCTTCAAGTTGACCCTGGCTTGTGTAGGCCCTGTCATAGGGTTTTCTTAACAAGATTTCTTCAGTGAAGGTTTCCCATTGCCTCCCTTTGAGACTGAGAGAGTGGGACTTACCCAAGGTCAACTGGGTTTCCATGGCTGAGCATGGATTTGAACCCTGACTTTAGAAAAAACTTGAAGGCACACAAAAGCAACAACTCAAAGAGTCCCAGTCCAATGTTGCCTCATCCAAAGCCTATGCTAGTCCTTCATTAGTATATGGCCTCAGAACCTTCATCGTCCACTAAACACATCTTTAGCTATCATGACAGCAGAGAAGTTTGAAAGCTTTATGACAAAATGTCCTAACATTGCCCTTGGTGTGGAATATATTACTCCTGCAAAAGGTCCAGATAAACTGCTACATTTCAGAGCCTGCCTTGCAACAACGATGAAAGCAGAAGATTAGATTCAACTATATTTTGACCACAACCTTGGAAGCATTCCCACTTGTGACTTTTCCTTCTCTGCTATATTTCCATATGCTCTTTGCACACAAGCACCTTTCCCAAAAGGGACATGATCTTCCCACTGATAGAACTGAGAAATTGCTGTCCTCTTTTCTTAGATTCTTCCTTTTTGCAAAGAATTGAAATAAACAAAAAAAAAATTGTTAAAAAAAAACCTAGTTAGAATATAGACTCACTACTTTTTTTAAAAAAAAAATTGAGGCTTCACATTGCATTTATGGGCATTTGCAAGCAAATTTTAGAATCTTTTTCTTTTTAATGAGTAACAATAAAGGGTATTTCCATCTCTGAATGCGAAAGCATTTGAGTATTATTCAGCTGCATGTTTCAAACCAGATATGACATTAATTGCACAAATGCAGCAAACCTGTCTGTTTTGCTCTGTAAATAGCAGCCGATGTGTGGAGTGGAATTTTAAGTCTTTCTAATCCTGCAGTCCCTGAAATGTTTAGACCAGAAATCGCATAGCACTTAGACATACATTTTAAGGTAAACATAAATAAATGGGATATCTAGAGAGTAGGGGTGGAAGGGAAAAAGTACTCAGTTAAGTACTATTGGAAAATATAGTAAGAGCTGTCTGTTGGAACACAAAGATTTTGATAGGTATAAGGATAAAAAGGATCTGCTGTATCAAGTTACAATTCTCTACATAATTTGAATTCATTTCCAAAGCCAGGATCCCATGAAAGAGTGACCTCCCCCCCAACCAACCAACCAACCAGGCACAAAAATTGGAGTCAGCATAGTAATTTATGTGCAAGCTCCCCCATGAGGATATTGAAGTTACTACACAGCTTGAGAACATGCTTATGTGAAGTACACTGTGATGGAGAGAAACAATCTTTATTTATTCACCCCATTGACCACCATCTCCTGGTAATAAGTGGGCAAAATAAAGGTTTATTGTGACTACCCAACAGATGGAGATCAGCATGTGTGACTCACTGAACAGACAAACATATCTACTATGGTTGCTGATAAACATATTCTACAATATTTGATCTGTGATGGCTTATTCACACTTAATCTGAGTAGATCCAGATTCCACGATGTGTGTCAAGAGTTGTTGAAAGAAGAAACTGTGGTGTCTGCAAGTGATAAAAATACCTGAGTAAACAGGAATCCTTGAAGAATCTGATCTCTAGGAATTCCACAATGACAAATACTGGGCCTTTTTCACACTACACAGTTATTAGATGACCCCACTTTTGCTGCCATGATTTCCTCCTATGGAATCCCAGGATGTGTAGTTTAGAGTCATGTATTTCAGATTCTCAGCAACAGAGGTGTAGTGCTCTGCCAAACTACAAACCTCAGGATTCTACAGGGCATGATGATGTAAATTCAAGGGGAATTACAGTGGTAAAACTGTGTTGTGCGAAATAGCCCCTAATTGTATGGATTAGGGGGACCTTTCACATTGTACAATTAAAGTCTCATCATTCCACTTTATTATTATTATTATTATTATTATTATGCTTATTTATACCCTGCCTTTCTCTCAGTACAGGGACTCAAGATGGCCACTTTAACTATTGTGGCTGCACATTATGGGATCCTGGGAATTGTACCTCCCTCCCTAAACTGAAAATTTAGCACAGTAGTACAGGGTGAATATCCCTTATCTGAAAGGTTTGGGATTAGAGATGTTTCGGATTTTGGAATATTTTCATATTCATAATGAGATATCTTGGAGATGCGGCCCAAGTATAAAAAAATTTTATATTTCATATACACCTTATACACATAGCCTGAAGGTAATTTTATATAATATTTTAATAATTTTGTGCATTAAACAAAGTTTGTGTAGTACACTGAATGATCAGAAAGCAAAGGTATCACTGTCCCAGCCACCCATGAAAAATGCTTTGGATTTTGGAGCATTTCAGATTTCCGATACGATATATTCAACTTATAATGTAATCCTTACAAATTTAAACATAGGGAAATATGTATTCAAATTCGTATATCTCAACATACATTTTTAAAAATATCTTTATTAAGTCAATCAATCAATAAAACCATAATATGAACTAGCATATAACATAAACAAAAAACTCAATCAAATACAAATGACTTCCTCTCCCCACCCCGCTGCTGGTTTGAAATTTGTATCTTATGATTTCTTTCATTTCATCTATTCTCTACTTAATTCTCTATTTTTTTAAATCTATAAATTTTCAACTTATTTTTCAATATCTTATCAATAACAAAAAAATTTTTTGGCATAATCTCTGTATCCCTATTTTGGTAGGACATTTCTCCTTTAAAAAAAAACACAGATGAGAATGGAACCCGAATGGAATAAAGTCGTGTCCAAGTGACACAGCCTGGAGGAAAAAACACATCTTTTTGTCTCTGGTGGTGTATCAATTAAAAGGATGCAATGACCATGTTTAACACTTGAAGTATAAAGCCATTTCACTGATGCTGAGGTTACCTGGAAATCATCTGCCTGGTCATCAGAGAATATGCCTTTTAATAGTAATACCCCATTTATGGAATGATCTTCTGGCTATGAGTTTTCCCAGGTACCAAACTTAATACCTTTGTGCACCCTTCTATTCATCCAAGTCTTTGTACATGCCTACAAGCTGAGAGTACAGCTTCCTGGTTATTTGTAGTTATTTATCTGTATATATTGTGCTGCTCTTTTCCTAAAAAATAAAATAAAAATCTCTTCTGTAGAAATTAAATGGCTGTGCAAACCTCTTTTTAAAAAAAGGCTGCGCTTCAGTTTGTAAGCCTGGAGCTGACTTTGCCTAGAGCTGGTTTTACTACTCCCTTTACAGGAGATGAACAATCATAGCGTGTGCTATAGAATCTGGGGATTGAAGAAGAAAGTATAATCCCTGTCTGGTATATTCTTCAAAAGAACAAATTAATCCTGCTCAGACTTTCCAGTTATGCTTTGCTCATGATTTTGCAACAAAGGAACGGAAGCATAACTAAAGGAACACCAACTTAATTTCCTTCTGAGATTACTTCCACTAGCTTTTTTCCTCAATGTGCCTAAGAAGAGCAGGTTGCCTGACCCTTTAAGGCACGAAACCATGTAGAAATGGGGCATCTTCCCTGAAGCAAATTGATAACTGTTTTGTAGAATCTCCTGGATCACCCCCAAGCTCCACTCTGAGCTTCCTGCTTATTATGTTGTATGGAAAAGAATCCCAAACATTTTCTCCAATCAGTGACTAGAGATAACAGCAGGAATTTCCCTATTCCAGTCTCCTCCTAATCACATTGCTTCCTTTGTTGTAATTAGCAGTCAAGTTGGCTTCAACGTACAGCTACCTCTGTCAATGAGAAACCTCCAAGAGCCCTAGTCAACAACCCTGCTCAGCTTTTGCAAATTGAGGGCCATCATTTCCCTTTACTGAGTCAATCCATCTGTAACAAAGTCTTCCTCTTTTCCTACTGCCTTCCTCTTTAATGAGCATAATAATAATAATAATAATAATAATAATAATAATAATAATAATAATTTATTATTTATGTCATTTATACCCCACCCTTCAGCCCTAAAGGCTATCAGAGTGGCTGTGGGGGACAACAACAATTAACAAACAAACAACATTAGTCAAGCACACATCAGTTAAAACATACATCAATTTAAAAGGACAAATAAGATGTACACATATTAAAACTGCCCACATCTAAAATTCATAATTTAAAATACACAATTTTAAAATCATCTAGATAAGCCTGCCAGAAGAAACTGGTCTTCAATGCTTTTAATTCAGATAGCATATCCAGCTGTCAAATCTCTTTCAGAAGGCAATTCTACAGTCTAGGCCTACTGGGGGAAAAAATTCTATAGTTGACAGTTGCAAACCTAGGGCTGAAACAGACAGCCTAGTAAAGTCGGCTTCTTGATGGCTTGGGGGCATGGCGTTTAGACACAATACACCCCTGAGTTACGTAGAAGCCACACCAGCGAATCAGGGCATGGCATTTAGACACCATTCACCTGGCTCCAACAGCAAAGGAGCAGCTTTTTTCTGCCCCAAATAAGAGTGGGCATTTTCCACTTCTATTTGCAGCAGAAGCTGGCTGGATTGGGGCTGTGACATACAGCTCCGCAGTGGCCCCAAACTGGCATTTTGGGGCAGCCTGTTTCACCCCCTACTCATGGCTGACTGGAGTAAATGTTTGCCAGAGGACCTGAGTGTATGCGGCACATTATATGGGAAGAGACAATCCTGTAGGTAACTTCTTATGATCTTTTCCAATGAGTCATGGCATCTTGTGATGTGTCCAAAAACTTCAGCCCAAGCTTCACTCGCTCTCAGACCATTATATGTCTTTTTGGTGGTTCACGGTTTCCACAAAAATTCTCCTACAGCGTCACATGTCAAATTAGCTGATCTTCTTTTGTCAGCTTTGTTCACTGTCCCATATTCAAAACTATAAACAGAAATCAGAAATTCTATGGCCACATAGCCCGAAAACCCACAAAAAACTATCTATGGCATGTATCATTCAGACTTTAGTACAGTGGGCTCTCTGTTTCACTGGGGGTTCAGTTTTATCCACCACCCCCCATATTATTCACGGGTGGTGATGTGCTCACACTGAAGTATGTGCATTCACATCGCCTGATAATATTAGGCACAGTAATCCATGGGCAGTCAAATTAATGGATCCAAAGCCAGCCACTGTATGGAGGGCCCACTGCATTAAATTCATGACAAAATTGTGGAAGCCAAAACTCAGCTGATCATTTATGGACAAAGAAGCCCCTTGTCACCCTCTCCTACAGATGAGAAGAAGAGAGAAGATGACCAGTTTGACCATGGCTATCTAGGATATTGTGGAAGACTTCTTAATAATTCAAAGAATTATGGGATTTCCATGCAATCGTCCCCACATACCCCTATAGCCCCAAAATTAGGAGGAAGGCATTGCAATGGCATACTTGCCATGGAAAGTAAACATGTGGAAATGTGTGGGGGGGTGTTCAATTAAAAATTTACTTGTATAAAGGCTGATGCTGTTACTGTGGTCAAATCTGAGCATAAGTATCTCTTGTGTTATCTTTTGACAGAATAGGGTTTGCATGTAATAATTACTGCATTTCAAGGATGCTCTTCCAAAAGATATACTAAAAACCTTGTTTATGGAAGATACGACATGACAGATGAAATTTTGAACAAGAAATGAACAGGCAGCTGAACTTGAGGAAGCACATGTAACAGCCAAGTGTCCCACTTATAGAAGAGGGTAAGATGTGAAACCCAAAAGTAGAGATGCAAAAAACTGTTTTTTAAACTGAATCTGAGCTTCATTTTCCTTGCATCTATATTTCAGAACTGATTGTGAGATTTTGTGCTTTCTCACCATAGTGAAATTCATTCTACTTTCTATGAATTTTTCCTAATTTGTGGGTTTTTTGCTTGATTTACCTGGCTTTACAGAACCTTTCCTCGTTGATTCATTTTTTTCTGTGTTTTTCTACAATTATGTACACTTTAGCTATTCACATTTAAAATATAAGCATTGTTTTGTGTTGTCCCTAGTGCCTGGAAATGTTGCAAATGTCAAAGAAAAGCTGTAATTTCTTGCAAGTTTCAGAAGGTTTAAAGAATGCTGATTTGGGTGACAGTACCCAATTAAATTTCTTTCCATCTCTAACACACACACACACACACACACCCACACACACAAACACGTCTTAAGAAATGGTCCCACTCTTTCTTCCACAGTTTCTATAGCAGAGACAAGGTGAATATTGCTTAGGTCTGCTGAATATGAGGTACCTCTTTACACCAAAGTTAGTCCACTTGGCACAGCACTGTGCAGAAATTGTAAAAGCTACTTTTTGGACTAGAACTCCCAATTCCCAGCCAACATGGGCATTTACCACATGGGTGGGGGCTGGAGCCAAAAAGATACAGTCAAAAAAGTATTTCCCCCCCAAGCTTTGAGGACTTTGCAGGGACTTGGTAGAAGGTACTTCCCAGCCCTGGCAATTGAGATCTTTTTCCTGGAGATGTCAGTGACTGATTCAAACAAAGCAAATGTTCCACCACTGAGCTGTAGCTTGTTAATGGCCAATTCTGGTTCTTGTATTTCAATATCCAACCTGCAAGACATCACCATCAGCCTTTGGTGGGTGGTAGAGTGTGTGTGGTGAGAAGAAGGATGAACTGAAAGGGAACTTTAATATCTAAAGGAGCTTACTCTTAATATCTCAGTGATGTGACCCAGCTTTCTAAACACACCTGGTCCTTTACCACTGCACATCCTTAGGAACTTCTGCAAAGGAGTCAGGAAAACCATTGTCTCTCACTTCACACCACTCCCCTCCCAAAAACAGAAAAAATACATGAAATATTTATTAAGCTTCTAATTTTCCAAGGTATATATGCTAACAAATTCCTAGGAAAGCTTTGTGAATTGATTTTTGACTATAGTACTTAGGAGCCAGTGTGGCTCAGCCATGAAACTCACTGGGTGACCTTGGGCAAGTCACATGGTCTCAACCTCAAGGGAAGGCAAGGGCAAACCTCTTCTGAACAAATCTTGCCAAGAAAACCCCATGTTGCCATAAGTTGAAAATGACTTGCAGGCACAGTACAACAAAAAGGATATCTCCCCAGAGAAAGGAACAGCTGGGCACCTGCTGAGGCCCATTATGGAGAGCATTCTTTCCTAGCTAGCCTTCCTCCTCTTCACTATTGCCATCCATTAGCTTGTTCCCTCTCTCCATCCCAGCAAGAGCGGGTAGTAACTACAGGACTTTTTTTTTTTCTGGCATGTAAGTGGCTGACAGAGAGTGAGGAAGAGGAATACATAGTGACTATCAGAGTGAGGGGGGAAGAGAGAGCCCAAGGGGTCCTGATGCTGGTACCTACCTTTCTCTGTTCCAGCTGAGATTGGCTCTATCCACCACCCCATGGATTCCTCATCAGCCTCTGGGTCTTGCCCAACCATGCGGGTCAGTACTGCCCAACATTCAGTATTTAATTTTCCACAATATGCTTTGCATTAACCAAAATATGCTTGGAGAATTTTATCTAAATGCAGTGATAACTATTTATATGGGATGCCTCTCAATATTCTCCTTTTCCATTTGTTGGTTTGCATAATTAGCATCACTGATATTAAAATCTTACCTGATGGAAAGAATTTAATCTTTTTCATTATCTAAAGGTGAAGAACCTGTCTTCTGTTTTAAAAATGAAGGGATGCAAAATTCTATGAATTGTAAGAGTAATATACCTCAGGACCACTAAGTTGCTTCTGTGATTTTGAAGGCAGGCATCCACTTGCCATGACAAAACCACCTCTGAGTATTCCTTGCCGATGAAAATTCTATGAAATTCATAGGGCTGCTATAAATGAACAGGTTATTTGAAGGCACATACACATAGACAAGGATTAAGACACTTGCAGTGCAGCATCTAGAGTTTGGGAGCATGTTTAATAAGAAAATATGCTGCATGTGGCCCATGGTCTTCATTTTGCTGACCTCTGGACTGTAGGTACAAACAGGACGACATTTGTGTGGGTGAGTGAGCTAGAGCAGAACACAAAAAATAACTACTTGTTCCTAGGATGATCAGATGACTTGTGGAGGCTCCTGGTTTTTTATTTTTATTTTTATTTGTTTGTTTGTTTGTTTTTGGCTAAATTAAACCTGGCTAGAAAAGGATTCAAACTTTAGAAGTTTGACACACTGGGTCATCTTGAGCAAGTCACGCTTTTTCAGCCTAAAGGAAGGCAATGACAAACCTCCTCTGAATATAGCTTCTCAAGAAAACTCTATGATAGGGTCTTTATAAGTCAGAGTTGACCTAAAGACACATAACAGCAACAAAGAACACACACATTTGCCTTATGAACTTCAAACACAATAGGTGCAGACAGCATAGGATTCAAGCATTCATTTTTAAGAAGGTCACAAGCCTCATTAGGGCAACCTTTCTGGAACAAAAAGGACACTGTACTTTGTCATGCCAACAAAATATATGTGCACAAAAGCCATCATCTTCTATATCAGAGTGAAGGAAGTATGTACAAAGAAATGAATGGATATATTTATTAAAATATTTATATCCTATCCTATATCATGAGGTTTCAGGGTGGCATACAAAAAGAATTGGTATAAACATATTACATCAATTTAAAACTATAAAAATAATTTAATAGACTAAAACACATTAAACATTGTAATAAATTAAAACAGCTTTAAAAGGTTAAAACACTTTAAAACTATGTGCATATACATTTTAGAGTGAACCACTTTAAAAACAGCTAAGTCTCTACTTGGCATCTAAATGAAACCAATGTTGATAACTATAGGCCTCTAAGGGGAGGACATTTCTCAACTGGGGTGCCACAACTGATAAGGCATTTTCCCCTCTCCTCAAACAGTGTTTTGGGTTCACTCATGGAACACAGAGGAGTCCCCTCAGTAGACCTCAATCCTCAGGCAGGCTTAAATAGCTGTCCATTATTTAACATTAAGCCTTCCCAGTTGTAAACTATTTACTAGTATATAGGCACAATTATATGCCCACAGTTCTTTCCCTTGCCCAGAAGTTATTCCAGCACAGAGGGAGATATGGAGATGGCAGGGTGACATGTCGTTACAGAGGAAGGAGAGAGGCTTAATATCTGTCTAACGTTCCACTCATCCTGCCATCCTCTGAAACTTGAGGGAATGAATCAAGCCACCCGCAAAACCTGTGTAATGTCAGATCAGTTTAAAATAAAATATATACAATCTATGATCTCCCTACAGATAGTTGAGGAGGCTGACCAGGAAAGCTTTACAGAAATGTGGCTGTGAGGTGATAGTGGCCCGACATAGCTCAAGCTCTCCCTGCAGGGTACTGTATTAATTAGCAAGCAGTTGAGGGAAAGTGGATGCGTCATGATGAAGGCATGGCTCAGGTCTACAAAGATCATCTTAATCTAACCAGTTTACCTATTAGGGAGCTGAACCACAATGAGTGCATATACTTGATCCTGAAGACCAGGGACAGACAGGAAATTCCTCTAGAATACCATCAACCCCATTGTCTATCAGACTCCCTGGCTGAGCTCACAGAACTAGTCTCAGAGTTGGAATCACTCAGACTTTTCATCTTGGGCGACTTAAACATCCCATTTCTGACCAGTCTATCAACTGCAGCTCAGGAGTTCATGACGTCCATGACAAAACACTGACCTAACCCAACTCATATCAGGACTCCCACATTCATCAGGTCACACTCTAGATGTTGTTTTCAGCTTGGAGTATACAAATCTATGGGCAGAGATAATTAATAATCTCCAAGGTGTCATGGACAAGCTACCATCTGTCCTTACAGAGCTGGTGGACTTATTAAGATGGTCTGCCCCTGAAGGCTAATGGATCCTTCAAGATTCTGGAAAGCGTTAGAGGTTTTTATGGCTGGTATTTCCGACAATTCTGCTGAAGCCCTGCCCAAAAGATGGAATCAAGACCTCATTAGGGCTATTGACATGATCACTCCCAAACGTCCTCTCCAATTTATTAATATTCGGGCTGCTTATTATACAGAGGACCTAAAGGAGAAGGACGATGACTGAATTGAAGATGGTAGAAAACTCAACTTATATCCGATAATACACAATATAGAAATCTTATTTGTTGTATCCACTGCGGTTTGCTTCCAGGAATCCACATGGATACCAAAATTCATGGATGCTCAAGTCCCCACTATATACAATGGTCCAGTAAAATGGTATAAAAAATAGCAAAATCAAGGTTTGCTTTTTGGTATGTATACTTTTTCTGAAGACTTTCAAGCTGTGGATGGTTAAATTTGTGGATAAAGAATCCATGGATACAAAGGCCAACTGTACACGCAGTGAAGAATGCCTTCTTCTCTGCCCATATTGCATCTGTGAATTTGCATTCAGCAGAATTGTGAAGGGTGGTGAAGCATCGAACTCAGCCACCTTCCCGATGATTCCAGCTGTAGAGCTTTCAGTAGTTCATTGTGATGCTTTTAACAATCATTTCTCAGATAAAAAGCCTTGGATAAGAGCCAGCTTAGATGCTGTCATCATAGTAGAAATTGTCAATGGGGTGCCCATCAAATCCTTGAGTAGGATTACATTGAGTCACTTTCCATTGGTGAATACCAAAGATGTGGACATGCTCCTAAACTGAGCAAAGTGAGCCAATTTGTCGTCTCAATCTCTGTCCTCTTTGATTGATCATCCAGAGAAGAGATTTCAGTTACAATCTGTTATTAACATATTTCTCAGAGAGGGAAGTTTTTCATTGTTTAAAACAAGCAATGGTGCAACCAGTTGTTTAAAAGCCCTCCCTGGACCCCTTGGACTTTAACAACTATACTAGCCATATCAAATCTTCCTTTTGTGGTCAATGTAAGTGATAGGGCAGGTTCTTTGCAATTCCAGTTAGTCTTGAATGAGACACACTTCCCAGACCCATTTCAAAAGAGTAGCATATGGTGTTGAGACTGCTATGCTCACCTTAATGGATGACCTATACCTGAGCATTGATAGGGGAGTCTGTACTGGTGCTTTTGGACCTCTCAGCAGCATTTGATACTATTGACCATGGTATCCTTCTGGAACAATTGAGGGATTTGGGAATTAGAAGCACTCTGCTTCAGTGGTTCCAGATTTATCTCTCTGGCAGGTTTCAGATGGTAGTGCTTGAAGACAGCTGTTCTCAAAAAAGGAGCTGTTATATGGCCATTCTACCATAATGTTAACATCTACCTGAAACCACTGGAAGAGATCATCTGGAGGCATGGGGCAGAGTGTTATCAGCACCTGTAATACTATGTCCAGTGGCACCACAATTCAAAAAGGATGTTGACAAGCTGGAGCATGTCCAGAGGAAGGTAACCAAAATGGTGAAGGGTCTGGAAACCATGTCTTATGAAGAGAGACTTAAGGAGCTGGGTGTTTTGCTTGGAGAAGACAGTTAAGAGGCAACATGATAGCCCTGTTTAAATATTTGGAAAAAAAAGCATGCCTTAAAAGAAAACAAGGAGGTGCTTTGGGAGAAATGGAGGCAGTGGATGGCTGGGAAGTGGGTAAGATAACATTTCTCGCTAGCTCACATTTTAAATCTATGTCAAGGAAGAATTCAAGCTCCTATTTCTTCTCTGGAAAGGGTGTTTCAATCCCCCAAAAGTCACATCCAACCTCCAGATATACTCTCCTTTTTCTAGCATCATTATACAAAGGATGTATTGCTCCCCTGAGCCAGGCCACCTCTGTAAAGCATCATTTCTTGCATTCAAAGTCTCATTAAATCCAAATCTATTCATTCCTTATTTTCCTTGCACCTTTACTTTCAGCTTTAAGCTGGATTTCTTAGTTGGGAATATATCACTTCAAAAACTCCAATTAAAACGGCAAACCTTTAGCATGATAAAGCTTCCTCATTGTAGATCTTCCACTAATTATTCCTTTAAATAATGCAGCTGTACACTGTTTATTCCCTCCTGACCTCACACTGTTCAGTGTTCAACATTAGATGAATGATTAATAGACATTTCATTAAGCAGTCCCCACTTGTAAAACAAGTTACAAATGTAAAACAAGACAAGACGTAAAAGAAACGAAACACATAGATAAAAATTCCAAAGTGAAATATGTCTGATATTCCATACTTTACCAGTTATGTCATGCTGTTTGAATGATTCACTGTAGATCTGATACTGATTAGGACAATGTTTCTTCAACCACTTGCACACATCCTGCTGCGTCCACAGTGCCACTGGTTTGGTCAGTTTCACAATATTTGACTGGAAAGAGAGAACAAGTAACAGCAATAAGATCAGTCCTTTTTTCCACCTCAGATGCATACTTCTGCAGTAACACAAGGATATCAATAATGAAGGAATATTATTCTGACACTTTCCCATATGGCTGGCAATTAATAAATCAACAATTACAAGCATAGCTATCAGAGCTATTTCAGAGTTTAGTGGCAGGTGTGAAAATACCATCAAAGATAATTCAGGCAACCATTTCGATGATCATTGTACATGTCATACTATCTCAGCTCTTCAACATGCAAAGTAAATTTTATGTTTCCAACCAACAGTGGATTGTGAAAATTTAGCATTTCAGTATCTAATTAGAGTAATGTTAATAGCCTAAGAACTCCAAGGATTTTGGAGTGGTAGTGGTTGTTATGTGCTCTCAAGTCATTTCCAACTTATGGTGACCATAAGGTATAAACCTATCACAGGGTTTTCTTGGCAAGATTTGTTCAGAGGAGGTTTGCCTTCACCTTCCACTGAGAAGTTAGAGAGTGTGACTTGCCCAAGGTCAGCTAGTGGATTTCCATGGCTAGATAGTGATTGAAGCTGTGGTGTCTTGAGTCATAGTCTAGTGCTCAAACCACTACAACACTACAGCTCTCTTCCAAGAATTGGGCAAAAATATTTGGTAACAAATTTATTTTGGGGTGCACTCTACTGTCCACATACTCTCTGCTGGCAAGGATAGTCCAATGCCTCATAAATGTTCAAACTCTTCTGGAAAAAAAATCTGGCAACTATCTGTTAAAAATGAGTGCATCTGACACTTTACCAAGAGGATGTGATGAAGAAAGTAGGAACATTGGTAATGGTTGTATTTCAAAGAAGGTAGCTAGTGTTACAAAGTGATGAAGAAAACTGCCACTGATTTTAACTGCATGAGTTTTAATTATTCCGGAAGTTCATTAAAATCTCCATGCTTTCACTCATACATTCCACTTTTCCAACCAGCTCCAAGTAGCCATGTGAGTGTCTCCTCCCAATTTCATCATAACATGTTTAATGATTGAGAGAAGATTTGAACCAGGTTCAAGTCTGTACCACCTTAATCTTCCAAGTCCTCTGTATCCAAAACACATTTTTGCACAAAATTTGAACTTGGATCTTCCAGGTCCACCTTAAATGCAACCACCTTAAATGCAACCCATCCCATTTGATTTTCAGCATTATTTTTATTTAGATTTTAAATACATTTACAAACAACAAGTATACTCTTCCTCCCTCCAAAATTAGTTAAATCAATACAGTTAGCAATCACAGTCTTATACATCTTCCACCTAGCATGTTTACATAAAGTCCAGACACTATTCATGGGGGCTTCCTTTCAGTTTCAATCAACAGGTGCAAAAAGTATTAATCCATAACTTCTAAGGAATTGTTGATGGTCCATGTAATGAAGGCAGATACTGTACTGCAGAGGAAAATGGTGACTAGATTTAATATGAGCTAGCTTCCTTTTTTCTCCTGACCAATCAGTAAGTTACTTTTTCAGATAGGGCTGTACAACCAAACTCCATCCAGCCAACACTTAATTAGTAAACCTTGGCAAAATTTTCCAAAATTTTGCAGTTTCCATGCAGGTAGCTCCCAGTAATAAACAGATAGGATTTTTATGGAAACAATCTTTATTATTACAATGAAAGAGAGAAAAGAATAGTATATGTATCTCTCCAACTGGATAGTTATGGTAACGACTCCTTATTTTCATTCCAAGAGTTCTTCATCTTAGGACAGAGTCACCACATATGTTCCAGTGAAGGTTGTACTTCCACTTCCTCCTAGCCTCTTTCTGAAAATATTTCAATTGATTTTATGTAGCTTAGGGAAAATATACACCAACATATAAAACTATTTTAAGTAAACATTCCTTTGCTGATGCTTAAACAGATGCAAATGCAGGAGAGGACCAAATTTTATTATAGTGTTCTGAGGTTACTTCTGCTAGATCAGATTCCAACACTAGCTTTTGATCCTGATTTGTTTGCATCTCATTTGATTTTGGAGACTAAGGAGGGTCAGGCCCAGTTAGAACTTGGGTAGTAGAGTACTAGACAAAACCAGGGAATCCAGGTAGGATGAGGAAACCCTGGGGAACTCTGGTTGCCAGTCCAGAATTGATAATACTGAGTTGGATATAAATTTGAACCGCTTAATGTTCTGCGTATTTAGGTCTAACACTGTAAATGATGACATTTGTTTTGAATAAAGAAGCACTCCATTAGATGAAAACACATAACAATTTTTATTTTTTATTTATTAGTCTGCTTTTTCCTCTTGATATAGTAACACAAGGTGGACTAATGGCAAATTTAAAAACAATACAAACTAAAAATAGGTACAAAAGCATTTAAAACGTATGAATATAAAACAAACAAACAAAACAAGCGTCATTTATATAACCACTTCATACCACTAAGCAGTGTCTAAGCGGTTTTACAACTGTAAGCTAATTTTCCCCCAACAGTCTGGGTACTCATTTTTGCGCGACCTGGAAGGAATGCAAGCTTGAGCGGCTTGAGCCCTTTTGCTGGCTTGAAACTCGCAACTTTATGGGTTTGAAGTGAGTGGCTGCAATACAGGCATTTACTTACTGCACCACCAGGGTTCCTTTTAAATATAATGTTTAAAACTATTAAACAATTTATAAAGTTTAAAAAATTTAAATAGTAAATTTCACATATTAAAACTATATACGAAGCTTAAATATCTACAATATCTGACAGGATTGGGATCTGAAAGAGGCATTACCTCCATGAGGAGAATAACAAGAGGTTTACCTTCTAAGATAGCATTTGCTAGTTTTCTTTGCTTTTTCATATTCTCTCCACTCCATGCAAAAGTGTGTTTGGATACAGAGAGTACGTAAGGTCAGTCCCCTGGCAATCTTCAGTGAAAAGATGGCAGGGAGCTGAATGCCAAGGGAATCCCTGGTCTGGAGTCCTACGAAGCTGTTGCCAATCAAAGCAAAAAATGCTAGGTCAATTGTTAAAAAAAAATGTCTGACTTGAAACAAGGACTGTTTTTTTTAAATATTTCCAGGATAAAATTCTGATAAATGAAATGAAAAATTTGGTCTGCTCATAGAAATAAATGACCAACAAACTCAAAGTACACAGATTTGCAGACACTAATTTTAACAAGTAAGAATGCTACTGGGCAAATGGTCACTTTCCTGCTCACTTCATATGCTTCAGAAACAGTCTTTCCTGGACATAACGTGACAAGGGATCCCAAAACATGGTGGAAAGACCCTCAAGATGCCTAGATGTCAATTGGAGCAGTTTTTAAATCCATGTGAGGCTGCATGCAGCTGGTAGGCCACACTCCACACCACACATATACACACGTGGTATATGCCTCCCAGGCTCCCAAAATCTCCTCCACTATATTATTGGACCTAAGCCAAAATAAATATAATTTAAATATAATTTCTCTAGCTGTCCCTGCTGCCATTTCCTCCTTTCTTTGTTTTGTCCCTATATATGTCTTTAGATTTGTAACCTCATGGGACAAGGACCTGTCATACTTTTTCTTTTTAAAGTGTCATATGCAAATGGCAGTATATTAAATAAACTAAATTATTTTAACAGATAGTTTCCCCTAGATGCATGATGCTTTAAAATTTTTTTTTTTTTTTTAAATGGAAGCACAAAGAAAAGGTAATCCCTACTTAGATTTTTAGAAAAGCCTTCAAGTGCTTCAAGGTTCAAAATGTTTTCATTACATGCAAGACTTTACTGAACTGATTGTTTCATTTCACATGCGGATATTGTACTTGGATAAAAAATGGGCTGAAATGTGTTAAACTGCTCTTTTTATAGTGTAGGACTATCCCTATTCTTTCCATGTTACTGCAGTCTTTGGTACCAAATTTTCTGTTAAAGGTGAATGCCTAGGGACTATTTACTTTGTTAACTGAAGTATACCTTGTTGTTGTTGTTGTTGTTGTTGTTGTTGTGTGCCTTCATTTATTCTTGACTTATGGTGACACTAAGGCTAACCTGTATTGCCTTTTAAAATGTTCATTTGTGAGGTTTCCATGGACTGGCACCTGGCTTCTCTGTGCTAAAATGGTATGCTTTGAAATAAAGCAGAGCCTAATCATTTCTTCAGATTCATTCCCCACCACTTTGAGAGGCCAACCTTGTCTTCATGCAGGAAAATAAGAAAAATGCTAGGATTTCTTCCTTCCTTTCTGCTTTAGCTGGGGCAGAAAGGAAATGTGTGGTTAGGTTAATGCCAAAGAGGAACCAATATAGGGCAAGATTTGGAAGGCTAATGGTATGGGTGCATGTGTGACAGATCATTTCAAGGTTAATCTCGGGTAAGGTTTTTGGAAAAATGGCCTCCCTGGCAGGGATTATCTTCTTAATTGAAGTTTGAAAAGCTGAAAGTGGCCTCTGGAGACTGTATATCAAGGAATTACGATTGGGGGTAGTTTGTTTAGAAAGGTTGTGAACAAGTCTTTTTAGCTAAGAGGCAGGAGCCTTTTTAGCTAAAAGGCAGGATACAATTGCTTGAAGGAAAAATAAAATAAATGTTAATTTGGGAGATATAAGTTAATATAAGAGGTATTTAATTTATCTAGAGGTGTCTGGCAGGCAATGATGAGCACTGGTAACAGGGACGTAGCTAGGATTTTAGGAAGGGGGGGTCCCCAAGAAACTCCCCCCAGCTACGTCCCTGCTGGTAATTAAATGAAGAGAAACAGATTTGAAGAAATAGCTGGGTGGAAAATTAATTGGGGTAAATTAATTGAAGAGGACCTGGTACAGGGGTGACCAGAGTTATTTATTTGGTGCCCTGAATAATTTATTTGTGGTAAACTGGGTGAGTAATTAAAAAGGGAAGTAAAGTTATTGAAGGAGGACAGATTTGGAAGGGAAATGAACTGACCCACCTTCAGCAAAATTTAAATTGCAGCAATTATGTCTCAAGTTGCATCTATAGATATAAATTAGCATTTCTGCAAATGTTATACTGATATGTGTCTTCTTTTCTGGTGATGCACTGCCCACCCCACCCCACCCCACCCGTTATTTACAGGTTATGCTTATGTGGCTAACCTGCTCCCAAGTCATGTAAGGTTTTAAGCACACAAAACCCAAGACTGTGCTCAGAAATGGATCAGCAACTAATGCAGTCTTTTCAAAACTTTTAAAATATGTAGGAATATGTGGTCAAAAGGAAAAAAAATCTCTCAATGTATTAACTGTTCATAAGCACAGAATTGTTTGAACAGGGAAGGCTTACTGTATTTTGTAGATTAGAGACACAGACAAATGAATTTTCTACTAAAACATCATTATTGCTAGGTGAACAGCACAAGAAATTCATATTTTCTGATCCTCAAAAAATCTCTCCTGAGATGATGCACCCAACAGATAAAGGAACAATCTTCTCATTTTTAAAATGAGCACATGAACGATGCATCAAAGAAACATGACTTTCACTATTCTGTTCCAGTAATCATCTCTTTACAAACCAGAACCACACTTTCCTGTGTGGAACAATAGCATGTTCATTATCACATGAAAGAGCAAGAAGTCATATGCAATAACTGATTTTGTTACTGAGGTTTGCCACAGGATTCACATTTAATCATAAATCATTGATTTTTTTAAGTTCCATCTTTTATTTTTATTTAAATTATGGTGCAAACCTATTTGCCACACTGCTTCTAAGATTCATAACATAACAAAAGTCTTGCTGGATGCATTTCATTTCCAAATCTAGGCAGCCCACAAAACATAACATGAAAGCAACTATCTTCTCCCACTGCTGTTCCTTAGAAATTTGTTTTCAGTGCCATCTTGCTCCTGAACTTTAAGGTTCAACATAGCCATGTTGATTACTAACAGGCAAAGACTGTACCACTAGTCTGGAAATGTTTGTAACATTGCAAAAACAAATGGGAGCATGATTTTACATTGATTTTTAACTATTCCTTTTTGATTATTATTGCTCTTTATTGTTCCTTTATCCGTTGCTGTGTGTTCATGGGTGGGCAATTTATTGTCAAATGACCTGTGGAAGAGGAGGAGGAGGGACTCATTTCTGACCAACAAGCATGATGACAACTGAAATCCAACTACATTTGGAGCTGCCTACCATGGAAATTTAGACCTAAACAAAAGAATGGACCATCTACCAGGCACTGCTTTATAAAGAGGTCAGCTCAAAAAGGGAGTTAAATGGAAATCCTTACAAAGGCAGAATTCTTTAGATCAAGCACAGTCTACTGTAGCCCTAGGTCATTTCTATACACAGCAGTATTTCGTTCTTTGGAAGAGGAACACAAACACATACACACACACACAAAACACACAGAGAGAACTGTTTTGAATTTCCACCACTATTCACTATATACAGATATGCTGGAAGGCAAAAATCTTTCTAAATTGGCTCTCATCTCTGTGAATATCCAGAATAGGCAAACAATTTCAGGTTAGCGTTTTCCCACTCTCACTAGGACCATTAAGAACACAACAGAAAGGTTATTATCAAAAGGTCATGACACCAAAAGTCTGTATTTTCATTAGCAGATGAAGATTTTTCAAGATGGCTTTCTTTTTCTGCCTAGCATGAGAGCTACTGAGAACTGGAAAAAAAATTTCTTTGCTTTTAACATAATTTTTGACCATTACTTAACAACCATTTAAAGAGTTTATATCTGATTTGTTTACAGGATTAAGATTAAGAGGTAAAGGAGAATGAATTTTAGTAAAGGCCAATCAATTTCCTCCCGTATGAATCATTTCAAGAGTAGTTCCAAAACCAAAGAGAGTACATTCTCAAAGGTAGACAAAATTTTGACATCCATACAATGCAGACATCTCAGACAGAGAAACTAAAAGAAAAGTGATTAAAACTTTGAAGTTAATGTCATGCACAAAAATGCAAGATTTACAAGGAATCTGCACCAATTCATGCAACCTTAAAAAATCTCAAAGTTTGCAACATACATTGTGACAAAGTTAAGATTCCTGGACAGACCAGCCCAACACTTCAATCAACTAAGAGATTGGAGTGTGGGCACATTCCCATTAAAAGGGCCTCTTGAGAGTGTATTACACAAGGGTTTGCCAAATCCTTGAGCTGGAATAGTGATTAGAAGACAGATACTCTTATCTCACACAGCTTGTGTCATCAATTACCACTCTAAAAGGCCTTTTGTCCTTGGCATAAATCCAGGAGTTGCGTAGTATACATATATTAACCTTTTTTGTTTGTCTGTTTGTTTAATATGAAGACATCAAATGCTAAGGAGTCAAGTACAGCACCTATTAATGCATTTTTTAAATATAGAAAAGCAGTCCATTAGCAACCTTTTATGAGAGGAGCGTGCTAAGATTTTATGCCTTAAGTGTAAATATGTTCTTAGTAGTACTAAATTACCACTCAAGTGTCAAGAATACATATTAGGAGCCACTTATGGCCTTTAAAGACTCTTTCAGCCCCCATCTAGGGAAAGTTTTAGGCAGTTCAGTTTTCTTCCTCAAGGACTTGTGCCATCTTTTTAAAAGAAAAAACAGCACACAAACATTGATTCTCTCTCTCTTAGGGCAATTTTGTCTGCTGAGGTTAAAAATAGCTGCCATTTTAAAAGCACCTATGTGGCTGTTTTTAAATAGCTGGGAAATAGGGGAAATGGCTAGTTTAGAATGCCAGAATGCAATACTGGTTAGCCCCAAAGTGCATTCTTGCTTTAGATGAACACAGGGACTTTGAAACATCTAGCTGCTCTTTAATGGTGGCAGATGAGTGCTCACCCAACTTAATAAAGGGGATCATACATCATGCAGCTCAAACAGCTACACAGTAAACATCCCTGTCTCATCCCAGGATAAGTGGAACAATTGTTCCAAGGTAATCTGGCGGGCTTCCAGATGCTGTTGAACTTCAAGACCTTCTAGACCTTCTTTAAGCCCCATCACCTTCACAGATGTAGCCGATGCATACATGGGATACAGCCTTCTCAATGGTTATCCCAATTCTCTGGGATTCCCTCCCTAGGGAGCCCAGAACTGCTATTTTTTGATTGACAGGTAAATATTACAGTGACCCTTGGTATCTGCTTAGGTTGGGCTCCAGGGTCCCCTGTGGATAACAAAATCTGTGGATGCTCAAGTCTCACTAAATACAATGGCATAGTAAAATGATGTCCCTTATATAAAATGACAAAATCAAGGTTTGCTATTTGGAGTGTGTGTGTGTGTGTGTGTGTGTGTGTGGAATATTGTCAAGCTGTGGATAGTTGAATCAGTGGATAAATAATCCCTGGACAAGGAGGACCAGCTGGATAAATCCATGGAAATAGAAGACCAACTGGATAAAGAATCCATGGATATGGAGGACCAAATGTATTCCAACAGGCTTTTAAAACAGCAAATTTTTAAGGAAGGGCTTTAAAGAGGATGTTGTTGTTTTAAATTGTACTATTTTTAATTGCTTATCATATGTTGTTGTTGTTATTGCTGGTCTGTGCTTTAGGTGATCCTAAGGTGACCCTCATGGGGTTTTCTTGATAAAATTGGTTCAGCGGAGGTTTGTCATTGCCTTTCCTTGAGGCTGAGAGCATGTGATTTGACCGGGGTCACCCAGTGGGTTTCATGGCTGAATTGGGAATCCAACCCTGATCCTCAGAATCATAATCCAACACCCACACTGGCCCTCTTGTTTACTATAATCATAGTTTAAATGTTGTGTGGTAGTAATCTCTTTAGACACAGACGCATGCCAGAATGAAGCTTGTTTGGAATCAATCCACCTGAAGTTCCATCTCCCTTTTTTCCTACTGCTATCCACTTTACCAAACTTTATTGCTTTTCCCAACAAGTTACATCATCTCATGGTACTGTATATCCAAAGTACAACAGCACAAGTTTGGTATTCTTCACTTATAGTGAGAATTTGTGCTTGATTTGCTTTAAGATCCATTTGTCTTTTTCTTCTTTCATAATTTTATTTATTTATTTTTACCACTAACAGTCTATTATACAACCAAAATCAAAATGGTACACATTAAGAAAATATAAACAGAAAATAAAGAAACAGAGAAAAGAAAAAGCGAAGAAGAAAAACCCATATAGCTAAAACACAGAAGGGCTCTGACATCCCAGTATTAACTATAATGAAAATAAAAAATAAAAATGATATAAATATATGTTATTCTACTATTACAGAGCCAATTAAATAATTCTACTAGAATTACTTATAACCATAACCACAGATTACTATAGCAAAAGTGTTCTTATTGGTACAGAAAGTCCCTCAAAGGATTCCTGTCTTTCAAAAATATCTTCAATTGGCTTATCCTTTAGAACCCACATTAATTTGGCCATTTGGGCTAATTCAGCAACTTTAACAATCCATTCTTCCATCATCGGTGCTTCAGTCCTTTTCAAGGTTTGTGCAAAAAATAATCTTCCTACTGTTCTCATATATCAAAGAAGTAATCCATATTTATTATCCAGTTCTTTATCAATAATGCCCAACAGAAACATTTCTGGTAACATTACAAAATCTTAAATGAATAACTTTTCACCCATTTACAAATCCAACACATTTTAAAGGAGGAGCCCTCCTTATCGTAACACCCCCAGCATTGGTTTGAAACATTCTTAGACATCCAGTTCTGGTTGACTCATTTTAAGAAGGATATAGACAAGCTGGAGCATGTTCAAAAAAAGCCAGTGAAGATGATAAGAGGTATGGAGAAGAAAACATATGAAGAATGGTTGAAGGAGCTGGGCATGTTCAGCTTGGTTAAGAGAAGACTGAAGGGTGATATGATCACACTCTTTAAATACCTCAAGGGATGTCACAGAGATGAAGGAGCAAGCTTGTTCTCTACTGCTTCAGAGGGCAGAACTACACCTAATAGTTTTAAATTACAGGAGGTTAGATTTCAAATGAACATTAGAAGGAACTTGAGAATGAGAGTGATTTGGCAATGGAACCAATTGCCTAGAGAGGTGGTGACGTCTGTATATCTTCAAAAATAGTCTGGACAGTACCTGCCAGTGATGCTCTAGCTGCAGATCCTGCACTGAGCAGGGGGTTTAGAGCTGATAGCCCACAAAGCCCCTCTCAACTCTATAATTCTATAACTTTCACAGTCCGTTACCACTGACTATTCACAGGCAGGGATTATAACATCTAGAAATTAACTGCTCCTTACTCTGGATTATGGACCCTTCAACACTGTTTTCCATTTGAAGATCAGTGTTGGACTGCAGCTCTTCAAATAGCTTCATTTTTTGAGAACGTACTCTTTTGTGGAACAGCACATTACACTGTACTTTAGTACTGAGGAAAAGATAGAGCGACAAGTAGAGCACAGCTACTTCTGTTCACATCACTAGTTCTTACACTTCAAAACTAGTTTCATTTTTATGCCAAACTACTGCGTAATTATTACATTTCTGCATGAAGTTGGTGAATTGCATCCAACAAGGATTTTGCATGGCCTCTGCTAGCAATAAAATGACCACACAGAAAGCAAAATAAAGAATGGGATGGGTTTTTAAAAAAGTTAAATCAGCAGATTTAATATATGACATTTAATTTCATGCTCTGTTTGTTCTATTGTGCAAAACAAGACAGTACTTATAGGACAGTCTCACAAATAATAATAATAATAATAATAAAATTGATGTCTTTTGCATTTTTTGATTGTATTTTTCAGAGACGGGGACATTAGCACACAAGTCCACACAAGCCCTTAATAACCACGGCAAGTTTAAATAATACCCTTACAAGGTATCTCAGCAGCTTTACAAGTGCTGCCTACAAAGCTTGTATTTCCAAGGTCAATGTATTCATTGGCATTTCCACATCTTTATTTACAATCATTTTAGCTCTTTACCTAGATGTCTATACTTCAGAATGGCAAAGATCTGAAGTAGAATGCAGGAACAGCAAACAGCAATGTGTTTTATACATTGCAGTACTAGATTCATAAAGAGGTTTGTCAACAGACAAACCTGAGCAACAAACAATGTATATTTGGAGGTGGAATGTGTGTTTCGATTGCAAATGTACAAGACATCAGGTAGCCCATTTTAAAAAGGCTTACAGACAGAAAGAAAGCAAAAGATGAACTGGGTTTTTATGGCAAGCTTGCTGAGAAGGTATTTGACAGGAGTTAAAAACCCATTCAGTATACTCTGCAAAACTGTATTATGTCCTTCAAAACAGATTCCACGTTTTTGTTCTTACAATAACTCTGCAAGTTGAGGTTCAGGGTGAGTCAACTTTATAAAATCCTCCAAAATCCAAAATAATTTTTCATGGGTGGCTGAGGTATTGACACCTTTGCTTTCTGATGGTTCATTGTACATAAACTTCCTTTAATGCACAAAATTATTAAAAGCTATTGTGTATAAAGTTACCTTCAGGCTATGTGTACAAGGTATATATGAAACATACCGTATTTTCCTGCATATAAGATGACTGGGCGTATAAGACGACCCCCAACTTTTCCAGTTAAAATATAGAGTTTGGGATATACTCACCACATAGGACTACCCCTCTTCCAACGCACACCAAATAAAAATTAAAAAAAACCATCAGATTTGATTTCAATATGGTAATTTTAATTCAAATGCTTATAATAATAATAATAATATGTTTTATTTATATACCGCTATTCCAAAGATCATAGCGGTGAACAGCAAGTAAGCTAATTAGCAAGTAAGCTAATTTGCCCCCAACAGTCTGGGTACTCATTTTAGCGACCTCGGAAGGATGCAAGCCTGAGTCGAGCTTGGGCCCTTTTGCTGGTCTTGAACTCGCTACCTTGTGGTTTCGAGTGAATGGCTGCAGTACAGGCATTTAACCACTGCGCCACCAGGGCTCCTTGTGACATGCAGGTACTTTGATCTCAAGCATTTAAGATAAGGGAGACTCAATCTGTATGCTGATGAGAAATAGCGAGTGGCTCCAGCCTACATATCTGAACAGGTATATGCAGACACATCAGAGTTTTTATTTATCTGTCCACAAGCACATGACAATCTATAATATCCAACATAGTTAGCCATATAGTTTCCATGCAGCATTTATTAATACATTTTCCGGTAAATGATAAGCACACTTATTCAAAACTAAGCCTAACTGTGTTCCATGGAATTTGCTTTTAAATAAGCATGCTTTAAGACTGTGGTTCTAGAACATTTGTATTCTGTTTTAGTCTGTGCCCCCTAAATTTGAATGAAAAAAATTGTTTTTTACTAAATGACTGGATGAAAGGGATAGAGAGCAATTAGCACATTTGCAAGAAAGCCATACCTAGAATCTCCACTGCACTGCATTGTAATGCAAACATGCAGACTGTTTGGCAGTTAAAATGTTATAAATCTGTTTAATACCACATTCCCAAAATCGTGAAAGTGCTTCCTTTTTCAAAGTTTATTATTCAGTAACACAAATTAACTCCCATGACTTCCAGACAATACTGTTGCAGCAAACTAAACAATTTGCACTTTATCTTATTCTCTTATGTACAAATCCAGAAATGTCAGGTGCTGATTTACAGAAAGAAAAGACTGATGTTAAATAACAGAGGGATACTGAGATGTGAATCTCAAGTCATTTCATAGCTCTGTATGTAATAGCACACAGCAGGCTACATTCTTGCCAATTGTAAGATACAATCTGTTGCTTCAAACCAGGTGCTAGAAGTCTTTTCCCTGAGAGTTTAATTAAATGTTTCTGATGAGAGTTACATCCATTTTGTTTTAACAGTTATAAAACCCTTCAGGGAAGACAACTCTGGGAAGACAAGAAAACAGGATGCAACCCATAAGCCACTTTTGTCAAAGAGTTGCTGATGCAATCCAAGGATCTTGGAAGTTAAGTGTCCAGGAAGGTTTTTTGGGATTTTTTGGCATGATTCATTACCATTATCATCGTTATCATTATTATATCCTATCCTTCAAAAACAACAAAGAAAGTGGAAGGCACCTTCTATCAAATGTTGTAGAACAAATAACCTAAAACACAAGAGCATAAACACAGAAGAGGATCTGAAATAATGTCTACATCTACACTGTAGAAATAATCCAATTTGACACCACTTTAACTTCCATGGCTCAATACTAAGGAATTCTGGGAATTGTAGTTTGTTGTGGTACCAGTGCCCTCTGACAGAGAAGGCTAAATGTCTCACAAAATTACAATTCCCAGAATTTCATAGCATTTTGCCATGGCAATTAAAGTGGAATACACAAAGTACTCCTGATAGATGGCAATTCAGCCTCTGTTTAAAAATTTCCAAAAAGTTATTTCTAATGTTTAGGGGAAATCTCTTTTCCTATAGCAAACCCACTGATCTCTGGACTAGCAGAAAACAAGCTTGCTCTGACCTCAATATGACATCCCTTGAAATATTTAAACATGGCTGTTTGGTACACAGATGTGCACATGACTAAGATCCCCAGTTCAAATCATATATGAGTACATACCCATTAACCTCCCATCCCATGACCTAAGTGGCATTGTACTGGATTATTTCTGCAGTGCAGATACAGCCATAGAGAACCTCACAACCTGCAGAAACTCCAAAATACAAAATCCGCCAGGCCAAAGATCTTCTGAAAAAAGCAAACAAGTCTGCAAGCCTGGATTAAATATTTTCAAAGCTACATGGATCTTAGCTCAGTGAGCACCACTGACAGCAACAGTGTACGTTCACACATGTATTTAGATGATAGTAGTACACTGAAAGCAGAGTCTGGACTGTGTTCAAGATCCCTGAGACTGAGGGCAATGGATACTATAGTACACTAGCCAGCTGGAAGGCAAGTAGAACATTCCCCAAGCCCTCAGATTGAGCAGTGATTCCACAGGTGTTTTGGACTTTAACTCCCAGAAACCTCAGCCTTCTTGCCAAATGGTCTGGGAGCCACAGTCCAAAACACCTGGAAAGCCAGAGTTTGGGAATCACAAGTAGAGAGTATTCTAGCAACCTGAACAGTTCACTACAGAGAGGGCACATTTTTTCAATGACATCTCCATTCTAAGGTCTAAGGAACATGTTAAACATATATACAGTTGTCCCTCTCAATTTGCATGGGATCCGTTTCACCCCCCCCAAAAAGCGGGAAAAATGCAAATATTCAAAGTCCATTGATTAAAATAGGTGCACGCACCATTTTGTCTCTCCCCGTTTGCTGTCTGTGAAGGAGCGAGACATATTCCAGGCGAACGGGGAGGGATGAGTGTAGTTTTAAATAACAATTGCTTATCCTTTTAGGATCCATCCTGAGACCATGGGGCAATGGAAGCTTACTCCAGCAGCCAACAGCAAGGAGAGGGTGGGTAGGATTTTGCTAATGTCTGTGAGCAAGGAGGGAAATATTACACTTCCTTCCCTGCACACTGATCATGATCCCGATCCACTTCTCCATGACAGCAATTGTTAATTCCAATGACATGTTAAATGCTATAATTCATTCTACGTATCATGTAGCATGATCCTTACTGAGATAAATTATTGGCTTAGTATTAGGATCTCTGACCAGTGCTTCCATTGCTGAAAATGTCTCAGTCCAGCTGGCCAACTCCTCTCATCTGTACTGAGTGCTGGCTTCTGCTCAACATCAGGTCACGACATATGCAAAAGTTGAATTTTTCAGGACAATGGATTTGTCATTCAGTGCCAAACTGTCTGCTGTCTACTGATTTCACAGAAGTGCAACACATACACATAAGCCATGTTTAGAACTGTTTGCTAACAGTGCTCTCTTGAGTCTGAGGTGATGCTTTTCCTGGTACTGCCACTGTGTTGTTTAAAAATAAAAAAACCAGAGGGAGGGAGAGAAGGATGGAGGAAGAACTGACATGCTGCATTTTGAAGGACACAAAATTTGATTTTCTACTCTAGTATATTGACAATAAGAGGTAAAGGAAATTAATCAACCCCTTTCTGCTTGCTTTTGTTGATCACCAGGAGTCCTCAGACTCTCCCTGGGATGAGCAAATATGGATGGCAATGCTTGTCATGTAATTCTTTGCTCACTTAATTGGATTACTTCAGACTCAATTCTGCAAATCAATGGCTAAAATGCAAGACTTGCCGGCACAGCAACCACCACCTGCTATTCCAACTTAAGCTTCGATTTGGCTGCTACTTTCTTGACACACTTCAAAAATGTATGTAGATTCCAAGAAAGCCTTCAACCAAGGTTGGCAGCATGCAAGACTGTGTGCAAATTAATGGTGATACCAAAAGCTTCAAAAAATACATCTGTAGGAAGAACAATTTACAAATGAACATGAAAAACATCATAGAGGAAGAACAATTAAAGTTAATCTCATCCCTGCTTCGCAAAAGTCCTTTACTGTGAAGAACATGAGCTATTTTGCTATCAAAATGTAAAATTAAGTAGAGTGTCAGGGATCACTGCATTTTATTGTAATTTCAAACAACGGAATATTCCTCACAGAAAATTCACTGCATACAAAACAATACAATACACATTTGTGTTAATGCAAAATGGAAACAGGTAGGACTAAAAAGCAAAATTGCTTTTAAAGAATTAGAAAACTATTTATCACGTAAGAATGGAGGCGAGGTGAGTGTAACCTTGTAAGAGTCATTCTCCACATAGTGTCAGAGAGACCATCCTTAGGAATAATGAATAGCTTTTGAAGTAGACATGGAAAGAATACTAAAAAATATTCTTAAAATGGTCAGAAACATATTTCTTATGTTTCAGTGGTGTAGTGGTTTTAGTGGGATAGTGGTTTGAGTGTTGGACTAGTGACTCTGGAGGCCATGGTTTGAATCCCAGCTCAGCCATGTAAATCCACTGGGTAACCTTGGGCAAGTCACATTCTCTCAGCCTCATAGGATGGCAATGGCACCCCCCCCAGGAACTTGCCAAGAAAGCCCTATGATAGGGTCTCCTTACGGTTGTCATAAGTTGGAAATGACTTGAAGGCACACACAACAAGGAGGAGAATCCTGGACTGATGAGAATCTTTGTAGTTCAAGACCTGCACAAAATTGATACATGACATTTTTGCACAGAAAGGCAACATTTTCTTTACATTTTCTGCACAGAAAATAAATGGTGATTGCTGCACAAAAATTCTGTTTTTCTGAGTATCTCAAAATGAGCTTAGAGCTGCACTTTCTTCACTCCTTTTATAGATCTTTGTGTATTTTGAATCTATAGTCCTGTGACCTGGAACTCTGCAGATGTTGGAAGAACAACAAAACACCTCAGTTTTCTCCTGCTGAGAAAAGTGGCCAGAGTTTGTATATGTTTCAAAGACCTGTTTGCATTTGCAAGACAATTTTGCACAAACAGCTGTTATTTTTACAAAATAAGCTGAAGCACTGGAAGGCTTCTTTGAATTTTCTGATCAATACCCTGCCCCCCCCCCCCTGCTTAATACATGTATTTTGCTTAACAATGAGAGAAAGAAGCTGGTTTTCTGCAGAGCCATCTTGTACAAATTGTGAAGATCTTAACAAAAAAGTAACAATACTTTTTTAATGCAGCAGGCCAAAAACAGAACATATTAATATATGTGGCTTTAAGTTATGTCTAACCATTTTTAATGGAGAACACAATCTTTGATAATTTCAGGGAATTTCCCTCTTAATCTGTTACAGCAAAAACTTCAAGAAAAGAAGAATGTGTTTGGAGACTTTCCAGTCTGCATTCACATTGCAAAAGCCTGCATTCACATTGCAAAAATAATCCACTTTGATACCACTTTAACGCATGGCTCAATGCTATGGAATCTGGCAATTGTAGTTTGTTGTGGCACCAAACCTTTCTGACAGAGAAGCCTAAATATCTCACAAAACTACAATTCCCAGAATCCCATAGCATTGGTCATGGGACTTAAACTGGTGTCAACTTGGCTTATTTCAGAGCCACAACAAACTACAGTCCCCAGAATTCCAAAGCCATGATCCATGGCAGTTAAACTGGTGTCAAACTGCATTATTTCTGCAGTGCAGTTGCAGCCCGCAATACAGAAAAACTGGTGTTTAGGGTGTCTAAAGATTTCTCAAGCAAATTCCACTCATAGTTTTTTGTGGGTTTTTCAGACAATGTGGCCATGTTCTAGAAGAGTTTATTCCTGACGTTTCGTCTGCATCTGTGGCCAGCATCTTTCTCACAAAAAACTATGGATGCCAATCATGTAAGCCTTTGGCTTCACAAATTCCACTCAACTCATAAAGTCCATAAAGACTTCTCAAGTAAATTCAACTCAAAAGGGCTCAAAGCTTGGAGTGCTGTATAGAGGCTGGTGACTTGGAGTGCTGAAACAGGTGGAGCTGACCGTGGTGCTGATACTGTCAACCTACAACCTATGATTCCTGTTTCAATTTGTGGGCTAGCAGTGGTATCTAATCAAAGGGCTTTGTCTACCAATTGAGATTACAGTCGGCCTTTCTTATACACTGATTTTTTATACACGGATTCAAGCATACATGGTTTTAAAATGTCCCAAAAAAGTATAAATTTACCTTGATTTTTCATTTTTTATAAGGGACACCATTTTGCTATGTCATTATATTTAATGGGACTTGAGCATACACGGATTTTGTTATACACGGAGGATCTTGGAACCAAACCCCAGCATATAACAAGGGTCCACTGTATATTCTGCACGTCTAGTTAAATGAGCAGCAGTACATGAAAGTCAATACCAAATAAAACTCGTTGGTCTTTAAGGTTATTTTTCTCAGGGAAAAGGAAAAAAGCCCTTTAAGTTCTGGAGCTTTGTTCTTCCTCTCTTTTCTCCACCAACTTTGAATTGGGAGTGGTAAGGGTGATGAAACAGTTCATTCACAAGGCTTCCTTCTAGGCCACTGTACCAGATCCTAATTGCTGTCAAAACATGGAAACTTTGATGTCACTGCTAGCACAAACAACCCAGAGCACCAAACAACACCAAACAACATCTACAAAAGCTCTCTTTTCTTTTTTTTCCCCCCAGACCCAAACAGCAGTCTTTCAACTGATAATACTCAAAAGTCCAGCAGAGCAGCAAGCCAAAACAGCACTCAGACAGATAGTAAACAGCATGCACAACACATCCAGTAAAAACCCTCTACCACAAAGGAGGTAAGCCAAAATAAAACAAAAACCAATAAAGCAGGGCTTTAAAAGCCCAGGCAAAATAAAACAGCTAGCAAATTAAGAGCTTAAAAACTCCAGATAACACTTCATTGGGAGATAAAAATGCTGGAGCTCTTTAGATCACTCTCTATCATGTTTTCACCATTTTCTCCGTCAGCAGGGATGGGTACCACATAGTCCATGGACCACTTATATGCCCTTCAACCAACTCTGCGCTTCTTCAAGACCCCTCTCAGTGCTACCAAAGTCACCCATGCACTACTGAAATTTGTAAGCGCAGAGGTGCATTTCCCTTTAAGAAAAAGACAAGCAAAATTGTACTTCTGCACATCTTCCGAAAACACAACTGTGCTTCGAAAAAGGCATATGCACCTTGTCTTTAAATGGAAAAGTGCTCTTTTTCCTGTAAACCCCTTACATCCAGAATGCAGACCTACCCCTTATATAGAGCACCGTTTGACATATAATCCAGGCTTCTGAAACAACATGATGCTGAGAAAATGGAAATGTAAACTCCAAAAATGGCTGCCAAAACCACTGTTCTTCTTGGTTGTTGTTTCTGTTGTTGTTGTGTGCTTTCCAGTTGTTTCTGACTTATGGCAATCCTAAGGTGAACCTATCATGGGATTTTCTTGGCATTTGTCTTCAGAGGATTGCCACTCCCATCCTCTGTGGCTGAGAGTGTGTGACTTGCCCAAGAGCACCCAGTGGGTTTACATGGCTGAGCTAGGCCACACTGGCTCACCAAAAACCAGCATAACATCAGTTAAAACCCAGATATAGAGGTCCTGACAGACACGTCTCTAAAGGGCCACCTAGGACTGTTATGGCAAAACATGTCTGCATCAGGTCTATGAATCTCCTCTAACTGTTTTTAATGCTGCAACCATCCATAATTTGCAACTTCTAATATGCAATGTAATTTGCAACAACTAGCATTTAGATGTGTTGTCTAGCTCTACTCAGTCTGAAAAATCTGACAATATGAAACAGGCACTTCACTGCCACCACACACTCAGTCACAATTACCGATAAGTGAGACAGTTCCCCCCAATTTTAGCATTAAGAGCAATATAATGATAAGTTCAACAATAGCTAAGCAAAAAAGAAAGAAAGATGAAAATGGAATATTCTGAAATCAACAGGAAAGAGTCAGGATTAAGATAACTCTGTAATTCAAAGATCAAAGACATATTTCAAGAGGAAAATGTAAGAGGCATCACCTTATACCAAACAGACAACATGTTCATTTTTATAGGTTCCTATTGCAAGAATAATATGTCACTGTTTACAAGATCCTTAAATGTAATATTAATCTTCAATTCTGCTTCCCTCTTAAAGTATCCATCTGCAGTTCACATAATCAAAACTGTCAACCACTCAATTCTTTTGCATAATGAATATGGAGCACAGATGTCTAAAACACTGTTTTGCTACCCCCCCCCCCCCCCCGTTATTCAAACACTACTAGAAAAAAACATTAGCCATCATGCTGTCAACTATCATGATTTCAGCTTCAAAACGACAAATCTCATCCTTCTTTGACAAAGCTTTTTGTCAAGTTTGACACAGATAGATCTTATATTTATTTTATTTTATAAAATGTCACTAAGACCTGCATCAGACATTAGGCTGGATCCAGACTAAGTTAGTTGCACATATTTTACACTGAGATCATTAGGACAAATTAAAACATTACTCACTTGTTCCACTGATTTTACAGAAGTCTAAGTACAACTAGCGCTGGCCAAGATCATGGTGGGTATCTAAACAAGTATAATTATGCCAGCATAGGCAGAATTAATGTGGCAAAGGAAACAGGAGGGGAAAACTTGTGGATGAAGAAGCTGAGAAGAATGGAAGACAAAGCTATCCTCATCAGAAAAAGATTTCTGGCTACAGTCTTATTTCTCCAATGCCTGGCTTTCAAAGGGTGAAGAAATAATTGGAGGCAAGGTGCTTGGGAAACCTGGTTTAGAAAATTTTCCTTTCCACAGCAAAAGCAATTGTCCAGGTCAGAGATACCGTACACCATGCCTCTGAGGATCTGTCTGAAAGATATATTTTGTAGAAGTAAGCTGCTCAGAGCCAACAGCCTTCTGTCAAGGTCAATCCTTTTGTAAGGTTTTTCTTCAGCAAGGAATATTCAGAGGTGCTTTTTTCAGTCCCTTCCTTTGAAATATAGCCAACAGCACCTGGAACATGTTGGTGGTCTCCCATCCTATGCTGACTATGCTTAGCCTCTAAGATAAGATGGGATCTGGTGCCTTTAGGGTATTTAGGCCTTCTGTTCTGTTAGGACAGGACAAAAGATGATTCCAGCTTTAGTCCAAGCCCAACCGATTTTGCTTCTTAGAAGTATACCCAAGGTGTTTAAAGCACATCTTAAAATTTGTAGCGGCAGTCACATGTATGTAAATATATGCATCATAACAGCATAATTGTCAGAGAGACTTATTTGGATACATTTCCCTGGGGAGTATACATACACCCTCAAATCTAGAATCATAGAATCGTAGTGTTGGAAGAGACCACAAGTCAAACCCCCTGCCATGCAGGAAACCTCAATCAAAGTCTCCCCGACAGATGGCCATCACACTGTTGACTCATGTTCAACTTGTGGTCTACTTGCACTCCTAGATCCTTTTCACATGTAGTCTCCTTAAGCCAGGTGTCCCCCATCCTTTATCTGTGCATTTCATTTTTCCACCCTAGTGAAGTACCTTACATTTCTGCATGATGAATTTCATTTTGTTAGCTTTGGCCCAGCTTTCTAGTCTATTCAGGTCATTTTGAATTTTGATCCTGTCCTCGAGAGTATTAGCTACTCCTCCTAATTTGGTGTTATCTGCAAATTTGATAAGTATGCCCCCAATTTTGTCCTCCAAGTCATTGATAAAGATGTTGAATAGCACTGGGCCCAGGACAGAGCCCTGTGGGACCCCACTGGTCACTTCCATCCAGAATGAAAAGGAGCCATTGTTGAGCACCCTTTGGCTTCGGTCAGTCAACCAATTACAAATCCATATAACAGTTGCCTTGTCTAATCCACATTTTACAAGCTTGTTTGCAAGAATGTCATGGGGAACTTTGTCAAAGGCCTTACTGAAATCAAGATATACTATATACACAGCATTCCCTTCATCTACCAAGCTGGTAATTTTATCAAAGAAAGAGATTACATTTGTCTGGCATGACTTGTTTCTCTGAAACCCGTGTTGACTTTTTGTGATTATGGCATTGCCTTCTAGATGTTCACAGACTCTCTGTTTAATGATCTGCTCCAGAATCTTTCCTGGTATTGATGTCAGACTGACTGGACGATAATTGTTGGGATCCTCTTTTTCCCCCTTTTTGAAGATGGGAACAATGTTTGCCCTCCTCCAGTCTGCTGGGATTTCTCCTGTTTTCCAGGAGTTTTCAAATATGATTGCCAATGGCTCCGATATTACATTTGCCAGTTCTTTTAGTACCCTTGGATGTAGTTCATCTGGTGCTGAAGACTTAGGCCCGTTACAGACCGCCCAAAAGGGACGGTCTTGGGCCGCTGCCGGTTGCAGCGTGGGGAAGCCGCTGCAGCCAAACCGCACGACTCCCCCACGCTGTAAAAAAGGAGCGCAAAAATCGCGCTCCTTCCGGTATCCCGGAAGAGATGTCGCAAGTGCCAAAGTGCGCACTCGCGATGTCTCTTCCGGGTTTAGACATCCGGACGCTGCGCATCCGTTACGTCAAGATGGCCGTGCCCGTCTGTATAGGGTGCCGCCATCTTGACGTACGGAATACGCACGAGGGGCAAGGCGCGTCCGGAAGCGCCGCCCCTCGCGCGTATTCCTGGCGCAACGACGGCGCCACTTAGGCCCGTCTGTAAGGCGCCTCAAATTCATTTAGATTAACAAGGTGTTCCTCTACTATCTCTTTACTTATTCTGTGCTGAAATTCCCCTATTCTGTCTTCTGCTCCATTATCCTCAGGTTGAGCATTTTCTGAGAAGACTGAGGCAAAGAAGGTGTTGAGTAATTCTGCCTTTTCTCTGTCTTTTGTTCTAGATTTGCTTCTACATAATGTACAAAAAAGAATCAATGTGGGGTAGTGGTTTGGACAGGGACTTTGAGAGACCTGGATTCAAATCCCCACTTGGCCATGGAAAACCACTGGGTGACCCTGAACAAGTCACATTTTCTCAGCCTAAGAAGAAGGCAACGAAGAAATCTTACTTTAAAAACCCCTCTATGAAAAGGTTACCATAGGTTAGAGTCAACGTGAAAGCACATAATAATAATAATAATAATAATAATAATAATTTGTTTTATTTATATACCGCTATTCCAAAGATCATAGCGGTGAACAGCAAGTAAGCTAATTAGCAAGTAACAACATGCAAAAGTACACCACCTACAGCCTTTTGGGGACAAATATTAGCCACAGTTACAGAAGTCTTGATAATATTTACTAAAATACAGAGGAGTGGGGTTTTTTTTAGTTCAGAACATAGTAAGGAGGCTATTAACTGTTTGCTGGCAGTAGGAAATATAGATAGCCCACACTTCAAGACTTTCATTGGCTACCAAAGAGGGACAGAATCTAAATGCAATGAAATCAATACAAATATATACTTTTTCTTAGATTTGGTGCCAAATTTTGGCTGAAGTTTGTTTTTCAAAATGAGTGTGGGTGGGGTAGGCAGCTGGGGGGGGGGGTTCTTATGGTGACTGCCAAATAGAGATTGGGCTGTATGTGGTCCACGCTGATACTTTCCTCACATTCCATTATAAGGCTTCTACAAGCAAGGCTACTTGTTGACATACAAGGATGCATTGATTTGCTGGATTTAGCCAACCTTCCCACTGTTAACAAAATGCTAAAATAAGGTAAAATTGATACAAGAAAATGTACTAATAGCACATATATTAAACCACAACAAGCCAAAAATTTAAATGTTCAAACTTGGATCTTTCAAAGGAGGGAAACGGGGGGGGGGGGGGGGGGGGGGGGGGGGGGTTACAGACGGGCCTAAGAGGCGCCGTCCTCGCGCTGCGATTACGTGTGAGGGATGGCGCTTCTGGACGTGCCTTGCCCCTCGCGTGTAACCGATACGTCAAGATAGTGGCGCCGTATACATATGGGCGCCGCCATCTTGACGTAGCGGACGCTCTGCGTCCGAACGTCCAAACCCAGAAGAGACGTTGCGAGTGCGTGCTTTGGCACTCGCGGCGTCTCTTCCGGGTTCCTGGAAGGAGCGCGATTTGCACGCTCCTTTTTTGCTCCATGAGGGAGTCGCGCGGTTTGGCTGCTATGGCTCCCTCACAGAGCAAACAGCAGCAGCCCAAGACCGCCCCTTTTGGGCGGTCTGTAATGGGCCTAAGTTCCTTCCGGATATCAAAATAAAAAAGGGAAGAAGAAAGGAAAGAAGGAAGGAAGGAATCTTTATTTGATAGGAAGCGGTCAAAAAAGAGACAGGAACTCTGTGCCAGACCCTAATCTTATGGGTCAAGAAATTCCACAGCGTGGGTGCTGCCAATGATTTCTGTGTGCCAAATAGAAATAGTTGCAAGATATCGGCCTGTTACAGACTGCCAAAATAAAGCTGCTTTGGGTCTCTTTGGAGGCACACTATTTAAATGATGCTTGGGTCCTAAGAGTCCGGAGGTCGCGCCAAAGCCACACTCCATTCCTAAGCACTGGAGTGCAGCTTTGGTGCAGCTTTCGGATTCTTAGGATGCATGCATCATTTAAACAGCATACCTCCAAAGAGACCCGAAGCAGCTTTGTTTTGGAAGTCTGTAACAGAGCATCCTTTGCAAATTTAACATGACTATGTGTCCTGGCATTTCCAGACCACAAGGCGTTCAAGAAGTGATTTCAATATGCAAAGTCAAAAGAAGAATTCATCTTCATCCTATTTCTGAAAGCATCATACAAACCATTGTAACCACTAATCTATTTCACACTGAACAATTCCTGAGAAATAACTGAGAAGAATAATGAATTTATTGTTATAAACATGGATTCGACAATCTTCATAAAGGCATTTTACAACACCAGCAGTGAGGCGTTAAAACACTTTACTAGTTTAAACGTTAGATTGCTTCCATGATACATTTTATCTTTAACCCCCCCCCCCAAAAATATGCACTTTCTTTTCATCAAAACATCATGCTCCCCCCCTTTCAAAACCCATCTGTACAGTTTCCCATTTGTTCCTGTTTCTGTGACTAAAGCAATTACACCATTAAACACTTGCAGGTTCATCTGCAAACCTATTGACAGTGTTTTGTAAAAAAAAAAAAAAAATAGCAGTGAAATACTTGAATAGCTTTGCAATAATACAATAAATTTCAGAGGTGCTACAATCATATGAACACTATAGCTTTTAGAATGTGTTCCCCCCAACTGTATTAAGAAGTATGCATTTATTTTCTCCTTTAATAGAAGAAAGGAAAATCTGAAGAGATTAAAAAATTGCTTTTACACAATTAAGCTAATCAAAACATCAATTAAATAAACACATACACCAAACATAACTGCATAAAAGCAAATTACATTATAACCTCTGGCTATAGCAATTAACAAAAGTATTGCAAAATAAAACATTATGAATTTGTATGTTAGCATATAAACAATCTAGGAAATTTTGATGAAATGGCAACCAACTTGCAAAAAATATATCCATTTTTCCCATGCAGTTTATGTAGCTGGCCAGTTTCCCATAAGTACAACAGCCCCAATCTTGCATAACTACATTCTTTATTGGACAGTTATGCACATGTTAAAAATTCCTGCACTGGGATTATTATTATTTTAAAACCACTTACATGGCTGAGTTGGAAAGAGGTTCTGGGGTTTTTTTAACCCCCAATGAGAATGTGGTTACAATTTGGGTTATGATCAAGGTTTAGGTTTAATGTACTCTTCATGAATTTATTGATCCCAATGAGAATTCTAAAGTCCTGTGTCCCTTGCTCTCCAAACCTGCCTCACAATATGTCACTTCTGCTTCACTGCAACATTTATTATTGTGAGTCTCCATGGTGTCTCCAATTTATGGCTACCCTAAGGCAAACCTATCACCAGATTTTCTTTGCTGGATTTCTTAGAATCATACAATCATACAGTTGGAAGATACTGCAAGGGGCATCCAGTTCAATCTTCAGATGGAGGTTGCCATGGCCTTCCTCTGAGGATGAGTGTACCCAAGATAACCCAGTGGGCTTCCATGGTTCAGTGGGGATTTAAATAGTGGTCTCACAGAGTCCTAATCCAACAATCAAACCACTACACCACACTGAATCCTTCACTACATTATATTTGTGGTACTGGACTTTTCCCCTCTCCTAAAGCATCAATACTAGTTTGGACAGAAAAATTAACTCTGAATGAGTGATGCATTCCAGCAGCATCTGGAGACACACAAAATCCCTACTTTGATTACAGGGGAAAATTCAATAGGAAACATCTGACTAACTTGCTACAACATGGAAAATCAACACAGCCCTCTCAGATGGCTGGGAAAGATCTTAGACTTCCATGTAGGACTAGTGAGGAGAAAGCAGAGGATTTCCAAAAACATTGTGGCACTGACAAAGGGCCACAGCAATATTTTCCAACCCTGGGTGCCTAGTTACTGTTAGACTGTTAGTATCCACACTGCAGAATTAAAGCCACTTGACACCACTTTAACTGCCTTGACTCTATCCTACAGAATTAAGAGATTTGTAGTTTGGTGAGGCACCAGAGCTCTCCGAGAGACCAGGTTGAACACCTCACTAAACAACAAATCTCAGGATTCTACAGCATATTAGTTATGGCAATTAAAGTGGTGTCAAAATGCTTTGATTCTGCAGTGTGAATTTGCCCTACAACGTCCACCATCCATGACCAGTGCCCATGCTGGCTAGGAAGGATGGGACATATAGCCCAACAGCAATGATTCTATGATCTGGGAAACCAAGGTTACAAATCACAGCAGTATATGCTTAGCATGGCTATTTAAGAGCCTGGAAAACCCAGGAAATGCAGTTACTGGCCAGAATTCACTTAGAGACATACTGTATGCACACACACATCATGCTATGCATGGGGCGGGGGAATATCACCATTGCTCAATGGATGTATTCTGCTGATAGCATTGGAAGAAGAGCTATGCAGAAAGCCTGTTCCTCTGTGCTTTGTCTTCACAAAATGAGCATTATGCATTTTAGCTGGGCATCTTATAGTTTGCATTTGGTTGTACTTCCTTTACTTTACACTATGATTATGCATTGTGATTGTGCATCCTATACTTTCCATTGTGGTTGTGCATTGTGTATTATGCATTATGCAATGGTACTTACTAATTGACATGTGTTGCACAATGTTGCTATTCTGCTTGAGAGCTATGTGGCGTTCCTGTGCCATATGCCCAAACATGGGTGTTTACACTATGCTAGGTGGATGTTGGGAGAGCCAGCATGCTGTTGAGTGTTGGAGTACAACTCTGAAGACCAGGGTTCAGTTCCCTACTCAAGCATAAAAGCCCACTGGGTGACCTTGGGCAAGTCACACTCTCTCATCCTCTGAGGATGGCAATGGCAAACCCCCGCTGAAGAAACTTTCCAAAAAAACCTCATGATAAGTTTGACTTTGGGTTGCCTTAAGTCAAAAATGACTTAGAGGCACAAAACAACAACAAAAGGGGATGCTGGATTGAGACTACTGATTGGCCCATAATCAGTCACTAGGTTTTGCTGGTCAGCAGGGATCAGAATCTGGATTTATTAAATCCCAATCAAGAAACTCCAACTATTGTATCACACAAATGACAAGAACAAAACAATGCTGGGTCAAGTTGCCCTAAAAATATGCGTAACGTTAACATCTTAGAATGCTTTCAAAAATCCACTAAACATCCCCTGACTTTCAGCATATTCATGCATCATGCACATTAATATCTAAGGCAGAACATGCCAAGACAGGAGCCAGAGGTCAGCAGCTAAAATCATTGCCATGGCACTCCTTTGAGTTAAGATCGTTGTGACTGTTAATCCGAGCCACCCTCCTTTTGAAACATGCCAGTATCAAGCAGTTCTGGCACTGTAATTTGGGCAAATTGAAAGCACAACGAGAAACGGCCATTAAAGGCTGACAATTACATGCAACACATAAAAGAGAAAGTGGAGTGTTCCAAATGGGAGCTGCTAATACGAAGAGCTAATTGAGCGGGATTGAAACAAACAAGCAAGGAAACAAAAACAACTCAAAATGAGTCCCAAGAGGAGAAAGTTGCTTTGAAACTGACTGATGTTTGGGCAGCATCAGAATTCTACACCATCTCGAGCTGAAAAGTCACTGGAACCTTTGGAGGGCTTTGAAGTGGCAGCTGTACACAGAGATTCAGTCCCTATCGTTTGTATTCCCTACCTAGTACTTTGAGCATGGAAAGCTGCTGAAATGTCTTAACCAGAGCTGCGGGTGTTCTGCTTGCTTGCTGATTGATTGCCTGAGTACTACCCAGCATCCTGATCAACTCAGGGTTGTTTTGTTTTAGAAAATAAGAAGCAGTTTCCAGTTTTCATGCAGTTGCCAAGGCTAAGCTTTTATTGTTGGTTATTTTTGTCACTTTGATTAGAAAGTGTCATGCATAAACTTGCAACCTATTGGTGAATCTGAATTACAATATTGGATCAATCGCTGTATGGTAAGTCAACATATAAGAAAAACCCACTGGTTCCAATGGTCTAGTCTAGTTGGGACTGGTAATTGGAATTAGGCCATAGAAACATACGAGTTGGAGGGGTTTTGTAGGACAAGTAGCCCAACCATCTGTTGTCTGATGTATGAAATTCAGAGCTAGAACAGCCCCAAGAGCATGGAAAAGTTATGGTTTTGGAGTACAGCTTCTGGAATGCTTCCAAAAAACATTTTGAAAGCTGCAGTTCAAAAAATAATTTTCTACTAGCTGTGGGACAGCTCACTCAATACAGAACCAATTCCATCTGCTCTTACCAAGCCAACATTTCCATTCAGATTTAATTAACACTGCCTGTAACTTAAGTCCATTCTTCTTTGCTCTCATTTAGCAAACAAACCCTTTATGTACTTGAAGCGTCTTTACCTATTTTCTTTGTCTTCTCAAACAGAAGATCCACAGCAATAGGATGTTCATATAAGCCATGAACTTCAACACCATCATTATTATTATGCAAAGGGATCTTGCAGCACCTTTGAGACTGTGAAAGAAGTTGTAGCATGAGCTTTCATAGAGTTGATGTACTTCTTCTGGTATTTTATGTGAACTGTTGCAGATTTTCACACCTCTGAATCAACTCCTATTGTCTAAATTTATCTAAGCTCATTCCGGCATATTCACATATATGCAGTTCCTGTTGGCCACATACTATATCATTTGGGGGGGGGGGGTCTATCAAAGGATGCAGACAAACACACCTCTGCTTCAGTTGTCATGTATCCCTTCCCTCCATACAGATTTGTTTTTTTGTTTGTTTTTATTTCATTTGTATGCCGCCTTTCTCCCCATGGGGACCCAAGACAGCTCACAGCATTGGCCATGCCAAGGAGAGACTACAACTTCAAGCATGCACCTTCCCTACTCTCTACTCCACTCCAGCATAGCAGGATACTTTTATCCAATCTCCTGCTACTTGGATCGATTTGGTTATTGTATGCAGCAAAGTTTCCTGAAGACAGGAGTTTAATTCATCTCTCCCTTGACCCCTGCGTGAAATCTTAGAAGGCTTTTAATATACAGTAATTAATATAATTAGCTCTCCCTTCTCCTGTGCAGTGGATGAGAAAAGAAAAAGTTAATACCTAGGGGAAGGAAGGAGGGGTGAAATCAGTGGAGTCACTAAATAGGGGGTCACCCAATGTGGAGGGTGTCACCAGGAAGGGCATGCATTCCCCCCTCCTCTCTTCCATCATCAGGATTTATCCCCATGACAGAGCAGCTGGGAAGGGTGCATATTTGCCCCTCCTGTACCAAAGTGTGAGTAGGTGCCACTCCTCTTCCAAGGTGTCACTCGGCGTTGTCTGCACCCCCCCACACACACACACAAACATTGATGCCACTGGGTAACATGCTACTGGGAGAACTCCAGCCACCTCCCTGCCAATGTGAGGGAGGAAGACCTATTTGCATATTTGCTCCAAGGAGCCTTTAACTAACTATTTAGCTATTTAAATGCCTATCACCTTTGGGTGATGGGCACTTAAAGGTGAAGATGGAAATCGAATACCAATTTCAAATGACTAGTCCCATGCCAAAAAAATTAATTAATTAAAAATGCTATATAATGCCAACGAGATTAGGCAAACCCTACATAAAGAAATCTGTTAGCAGTAACCCCAGTCCACCTCTCCTCTGCCATGTGAAGGCATTCAAAGAGGAGAAGAGGATATCAACACAATCAGTAAAATAGGATTATTCTTCCTTCAGAATTATAAAGTTAAATACTATTCTATGATTCTAAGTGTAATGGCGTGTTTTTTTTCAGAGCATGAAGACTTTTTTGCTCCCCTCCACAAATACATTCGAGTCACGTATGGCTGGATCATGTTCTTTTTGCATTCTACCCGGAGAATTTTCATCATGTAGACTGGTCCCAAGTCTATGAAAGCTCATGCTACAACTTCGTTTGCACAGTTCCAAAAGTGCTGCCAGATCTCATTCCATACTGATATTCCAGACTAACATGGCATTATTATTATTATTATTATTATTATTATTATTATTATTATTATTTGCATTTTCTTGAGGGAGAATCCTTAGGGTTCTCCCTCAAGAAAAACCAAGACAGGTTTGATGAAAACAACCAAGGGATCCAGAAGCTGCTGGCAAAGAAGAGAACTGCTTACCAGGCACACCTCGCCCAGCCATCTTGCCATGTAAAAAAGCAGCCTTTTGCCTTGCATGTAGTCATCTCCAACAAAAACTCTGAGACATTCAGAACAAGTGGTGGATCAACCTAGCAGAAAAGATACAACGTTGTGCAGATCTGGGTGATTCCAGAGGATTTCACGAAGCTCTTAAAGCAGTGTTTGGACCTACATATCAGACCCAAAGCTCCCTATATAGTACAGATTGTCAAACACTAATCACAGATAAAGCTTCCATTCTGAACCGATGGGCTGAACATTTCCAAAGCCTCTTTAGTGCCAACCAAGTAGTCCAAGACTCAGCTACTCAACATATGACACAACAACCAATGAAGAAGGAATTGGACATAGCTCCCACTTTAGAAGAAACCGTTAAGACCATACAGCAGATGAAAAATGGCAAAGTTGCCGGGATTGAGGGAATTCCACCTGAAGCTTGGAAACATGGAGGCCATGTACTCCATGCTAAACTCCACAAGCTCCTTGTGAGTTGCTGGGAAAAAGGCGAACTGCCATCAGATCTCCAAGATGCAGTCATCATCACCCTATATAAGAAAAAAGGAGTAAAATCTGATTGCTCAAACTATCAAGGTATAACACTGCTCTCCATTGCTGGAAAAATCCTTGCAAGGATACTGCTGAACAGATTAGTCCCTGCTATTGCAGAAGAACTTCTCCCTGAAAGCCAATGCGGCTTTAGAGCTAATAGGAGCACTACAGATATGGTATTTGCCCTTAGACAACTGCAAGAGAAATGTAGAGAGCAGAACAAAGGACTCTATGTAACATTGGTTGACCTCACCAAAGCCTTCGACACTGTGAGTAGAAAAGGTCTGTGGCAGATCCTGGAACGACTAGGATGCCCCCCCCCCAAATTCCTCAAAATGATCATCCTGCTACATGAAGGCCAGCAAGGTCAAGTCAGATAGGGCGACGCTCTCTCGGAGCCCTTTCTAATAACTAATGGTGTGAAACAAAGTTGTGTTTTCGCTCCAACTCTATTTACAATCTTCTTCAGCATGATGCTCCAAAGGGCTACGGCAGATCTCAAAGAAGAAGGCATTTATATACGCTACCGTACTGATGGTAGCCTGTTTAACTTAAGCCTCCTGAGGGCCCGCACTAAGACTCTAAACTATCTAGTCCGTGAGCTGCTTTTTGCTGATGATGCTGCCCTTGTTGCCCATACGGAAGCAGCTCTGCAGCGCCTCACATCTTGTTTTGCAACAGCTGCAGAGCTCTTTGGACTGGAAGTCAGTCTGAAGAAAACGGAAGTTCTCTACCAGCCGGCACCTCAGGAAGAACACTACCATCTCCACATCACTGTAGGCACATCTGTGCTTAAGTCCGTCCAGCAGTTCACCTACCTGGGAAGCATCATCTCCTCAGATGCCAAGATTGATAAAGAGATCGATCACAGACTGGCAAAGGTATATAGTGCATTTGGAAGGCTTCACAAAAGAGTCTGGAGTAACAAATACTTGAGGCGAAGCACAAAAATCAGTATGTATAGAGCCATTGTACTGTCTATTCTTTTTTATGGGTCTGAAACATGGCTCCCCTATCGCCAACACCTACGACTCCTCGAACGCTTTGATCAGTGCTGTTTACGCACAATTCTAAATATACACTAGACTGATTATGTGACAAATGTTGCTGTCCTTGAGCAAGCAGGGATCACCAGCATTGAGGCCATGCTATTGAGGACGCAGCTGCGCTGGGCAGGACACGTTTCTAGGATGAAGGACCATCGCCTCCCCAAAATAGTCTTCATTTGCGAAGCAAAGCCAGAGAGAGAGAGATTTGCATTTACCGTACATACACGACTATGAGTTGACCTCAAGTATAAGTTTTGGGGCCAAAATTGTGGGTTTTGATATGACTCGTGGATAAGTCAAGGGTAAAGCTTAGGGGCATGTAAGAAAGGATTTAAAGCCTGAAGCAAAGGAAAACAATGCTAAAGACTTTACAAAATTCCAGCAGGCATAACTGTTTGTGAGCACACTAAAGGCCGGATGGATGAGGCAGGGGCGGGGGAGCAAGTGCTTTCAAGACAGATCACACCCTGCTTTTCACCAGGGGATAGTTTCTATTTTTAAAAGAGAGAGTTAAAGTACAGTAGTTACACTGACCTGTGGATAAGTTGGTTCAGGTTTTGGGGGTCAATTTTTTTACTAAAATTTCTAGACTTATACAGTACATGAGTATATACAGTACATACTCCCAAAATGGGATCCAAGGCTAGGTTGTGCTAAGAAAAGAAAACCAAAACTTACTAAGACAGTTTTTAACTGTTTAAAGCATAGGTGGGAAAAGTGGATCCTGACTCACATGTAGACCCCCAGCCCTCATTACATGGCTTCCCAAGTCCTCCCCCCCCCCCAAAGTCTCATGCCTTTCCCCATTAAAATTACCTAATAAAGGCCCTAAACCACCATCTGGAATAGTAGTACGTCTTAAATACCTCCCACAAGTACACATACAAAATTTAAATAAATAACTTAAATAACAGTTCAAACAAATACAGCAAGTGAAAACATTGATTTTGTAACCTTGTTGTCATAGGGGGAGGCTGTCTTGCTAAGTCCACCAGAACTTTTTATTCAGTGACCACAGAGCTCTGTATGAGTTAGCAATAGAATGGGGAGACAATTCCTCCAAGCTTCCAAGGCTCTATATGTTCAATGGCAATAAAACTGTGGATATAATGACAAAACCATACAGCTATTCAGTTGCTGCTGTTTTAAATGAGAGTGAAGCTGGGGGTTCTGGTAACTGAAAAGCAATTCTCCAGGGGGCAGAAGAAGTGATAATTCCTCCAAGGGGCAGGATTTTTAAGGCATGAGACTTTGGGGGGGGGGGGTTTCCAGCCCTTAAGACACTAAAACATATGAAAATATGGAAGCTTCATCTTCTCATGTTTCAGAATGAGGGAAGACAGCAGAGGTGGCATTGATACTATGCTTACTACTTGTTTTTCCTCACAATTAGAAGGAATTGTGTTTATTTCTGCTATATTTATCAAATATTTTCTGGACATAGACACTAATGACAAAGTTTAGTTGTTCAGCACAAAATATAAACAGTCCTGCTTCCACAGCTTTCCAAATTGCCCCCAACAATACAGCACCATGGCATCTTTAGTCAAGAATAGTGCCAGCATGACATAGTAGTTTGAATGCTGTATTACAACTCTTGGAGACCAGGGTTTGATTCCACACTCAGTCATGAAACCCACTGGGTGACCTTGGACATGCCACATGTTCTCAGCCTTAGGAGAAGGCAATGGCAACTGTCCTCTGAACAGATGTTGCCAAGAAAACCCCATGGCCTTAGGGTCACCATAAGTCAAAAACTTGAAGGCACACAACAACAGTGACCCATCAAAATCAACAGGTTAATGAGGGTGCTGGAAAGGACCAGATAGAAACTTAACCAGTTTTGCCCTGTGTGCCCAACAATCCTAATCTGGCCTACAAATTTATCAAATCTTCAAGAAAATACACGTTATCTCACTGGTTTAACCTAACTTTCCTAGCACAAAAGGAAAATGGGCAATCTGCACACAGAAGATCTGAAAAAGAGGTTCTTCTTGGTGGTGGATCCGAAGGCAGTCTTTACTGGCCATCACTCTGTTGTCTTTCCACTGGTGGGCAAAGATCTTCCTATTTAGGTGGGCTTTCAGCGATTAACTGGCTAAGGAAAGGGCTTTAAATAAACTGGAGCTTTGGGGTTATTTGTTATTTTTTATATTTGAGTTTATTAAGACACACCAAATATAAAAACACATACAAATTACATACAATAAACATTTGTCCATGAAATCCCCACCCCCACCCCCCTGGTGTTAGCTGCATCTTCCTGGGTTACCCTCTATCTTCTCCATCTTTTGCCATCATTGTGCTTTGGGGTTATTTTTAATCAATTGCTGTGTTTTTAACTCAACTGTGTTTTGATATTATAAATATTACATGCTATTTTCACAGTATAACAATGTTTTTATTTGTACCTGTTCTTAGCTGTGCCATGACCTACCTTGCTTCACAGCCTGGAAGAAAGATGAGATAAAAATAAAATAACTTTAAAAAAAAATCCATGGTCTTTGGTTAGTTATTCCAGTGATTAATTTGGCCCCAAAATAATTGACTTTCAATTCTGATCCTCTGTCCTAGCTCCCTTAGTCATTTTCTTAATGTTGTTTGATGTCATTTCTTGTAACTAATTATATATGGGGGAAACATTAAAAAGGACCCAAAACATTAATGAGCTACATTGCCGAGAGTTTTCTTTCTTCTCCTAAAAAGTACAGTATGCCAGCTTCTAAAAGCAGCTTGTCGACAAAGAGGACTTCAGATCACTTCATATCCTTTAAAAAAAATTTACACCCCCACCGCTCTGAGATTCACTCGGTTTGCCTCTGGCTCAGATATAATAATAAAGCAATTACTTCTTAAAGGGGAAATGTAACTCTAGCTCTAATGGTCAATATGGAAAAAAAATCCAATTACACCAAGATTCAATCTGCAATGACGACAAAATATCTATGGAATTAAGAAGATGAATCCAACTTCTGTATAGAACATGCAATACTTAAATGGCAATAAAGAGTACAGCACCCCTTTCCAAATGTAGGGAATAATTGGATATATAAAGATTCCTGGGACTGATTCACTTTCTAATATAAGTTATTAGGATTCATCCTCATGAACTAGAGACTTGTCATCCAGTACACCATTAAAAAATAAACCTGGTAGAATTTAAAAATTAGACTCTTTGAAAGTTTTCTCTCAAAATGGAGAACATTTAAGTGTACCTGGAAAAGTGGGGTGATAAAAGTGTGGTCCATCCTGACCCCACCCCCAAAAGTGAGGGGAAGCGGTTCTGTCATTCCAGAAGACTTACAGCATCATACTTTCCCAAGTACCCCAAATCCTTTCAATTTCCCAAATCAAAACCAGAAATGGATGTATAATAGGGTTCCCAGGTTTGAAAACTAGAAAGAAAACTAGAAAACAGGTTTGAGAACTAGAAAGCCTGTCCTTTATTATAAGGGATGCCTCCTCTTTGAACGTTGGAAGGCTTTTCCTTTGTATACAGACCAAACAAGATGTCAACAAATCCTGTATTTTGTGGTTTGGTCATTTCATAAAGACAAAAATATGTTCATCATGTTGTTTATGAATGTGAACAATATGTCAGTTTTACAGAAAAACACATGGCTAAATTAACTTAAAATCAAAATGTTCATTTGGTATCTACACAAAACACAAACATGATAATATCTACTTCCGGACTTCATGTCATCAACTTCGACCTCCCTTATTGCTATTTTGAAAACCTACCATCACTAATGTCCAATCAGTTCTGATTTTATTTTTTCATTCTTATTTTTGTCTTGTTTAAAACCTAGTACAGTGGACCCTTGTTATACGCTGGGGTTTGGTTCCAAGATCCCCCGTGGATAACAAAATCCGTGGATGTTCAGGTCCCATTAAATATGATGACATAGCAAAATGGTGTCCCTTATAAAAAATGAAAAATCAAGGTTTGATATTTGAAATTTATACTTTTTTTTTGAACATTTTCAAATCGTTGATGCTTGAATCCGTGTATAAAAAATCTGTGTATAAGAAGGGCCGACTATATAGCCTACAAAGAAAGAGAATCCTAGAGAGAAAGGAGAATCCTGGGGTAGAAAATGGATCCTTCAAAGTTACCCACTCCAACTTTAACGGTGCCTCCACATCAAGTGCAAAGAGTAAGCCTGAAACACAACTAGAAGCCAAGATGATCAAACTGAGGCTGTCATAATTTGGCCACATCATGAGAAGGTACAACTCCTCGGAAAGGACAAAAAATGTTACGAGAGGTTGAGAGTAGTAGAAAGAGAGGAAGATTGCACGTCAGATGGCTAGACTCAATCAGGGAGGTCACAGGAAAGAATCTATAAGACTTGAGCAATGGAGGGTCTTGGAAATGTCTCATCCATAGGGTTGCTATGAGTCAAGGTCAGCTCAATGGCAGTTAACAACAACATAGGAAGGGGTCTTGATTATTTATAAAAAGCCTTCCAGATGGGACAGTTCAATATCTAAGAATCAAATCTGGGCCACAAAGAGAATCTGGTAAGACAGGCCAACATGAGCTAACTACTGTGACACAAACTACTGCAATAATATAGTTAAGAATATTTTAACCATAGCCCATAACACATATGAACCACCCATGGGGACGTGGAAAGGATTTCCTAAAGAAGCAGACAAGAATTGTTATTTTAACTTAGGGCATTGTTGAAGTGCCATTTATATAGCCATGGGCCCGGTACAGATTAGGAGAAAGGGTGGCCAGAGGCCAACCCTTTCTCCTCTGTATCACTGCCACATCAACTGCATGGCCGCAACAACGATCAGCTGGAAAAAGGAGCTCCAAAATGGAGCTCCTATCCTGCGATGATAATGCCAAGGCACCCTGGGGCATTGCGGTGATGTGTCCTGTGTGCTGCACCATTTGGATGTGTTACACAAGACATGTCATGGATGCGTGCATCATATGGACAGCGCTGCATCGATGGCACCACCCATAAGTACTAGGGTTCAGGAGCGTACGGTTGCTGCATACTCCTGAACCCTAGTAACGGCGGCACCACGCCACTTTTGGCCTGTGTGTACTGGACCATAGTCTGGGAAAGAGAGATTAGACATAAATAATTACGGTGGTGGTGGTGATCAGTTTCACAGGCTATCAATTATTATAATTAGAGTTATAGACTCTCAGTGATTCAAATTCTATCCAAGAATATAAGAACCAGTATTCTCAGACAATTCTACACATTCCAAGTAGTGTCAGTTTTTGTAATGGTACACTGTCTCTATGGTGATCACATTCAGATGTATTGTCAGTCTATTTGGAATTGCTTTCAGAACACCTATCAACACTGGAATTACATTCCCCCCCCCAGAGGTGCCCACTGGCACTACACATTGGCACTACCATTCCATGATGGTGGGATTATGTTCTGCCTGTAAAACAAGAAGCTGATAGTAGCAATGCTGCTGGTAGAGTCTCCCAAGTCAGACAGGCTTTTGCTGAGACTAAAGGCGCCAAAACCCCATTACATAGGGTGCAGAAACCAAAAACAAAATCCCACCAAATTGTTTATTATCTGAATCAACAAGGAAGCAACAAAGAATTGGGAAGCCAAAAACCTACATCATTTGCAAGATGTATTTATACAACACAGTTCAGGGGCTCAGATAAAACAATAGCTGGGTAATAATGGTTTTATGGTTTCAAATTCACCAGGTTTTACATTTTATATCCCAGCCTAAATGGCATATAATGAATCATTCTTTGTAATGAATCATTAACTAAATTTGAGTGGTATTTCAAAGCAGCTCTGAATTTGCTGGATTAATTTTAAAATTCTACTCTGTGTTGATTGACAACACTTAGAGTAGTGCAATGACTTTAAAACTGGTCTGGAAAAATGATCTAGGATTGGTGATCTTATATTATTTATGATCCTCATTATGAAAACCCTCTACATTAAAATAATTTCAGCTAAAATAAGCAAACATTGTTTTAAAATTATTTATTGATGGCACAATACTCAAATGAAACTCAGTTATATAAATAAACATCTATCAAATGCTGGAGAAACTGCAGTACCGTTCATACTTTCTTTCACATGTGGTGTGGCTTTCCAAAAACCCAATATTCTGGTTGGAGGTTTTCAATGAAATGGAAACAAAATAAATAATACCCACACACACACACACACACACACACACACACTTTCACCAGCACTGGCTTTACTCCTTAGTTACAGAAGAAAACAAACATCTTATTAGTTAAAAAACAAACAAACCCAAAACCCACCTAATATTATTCTTTTGTCTAGCAGTTCACATAGGAGTTTGTCAGACACCTTAACTTCCGCCATGCTCCTGTCGCATAAATGTCACTGATCTGCAACAGGAGCCTCCTGGTGGTATCACGGATGGCGCTACACTTCTATTTTGGTCATGGAAACATTATCGTAAGTGTTTTAAAAAGGGCCCTTTTTAATAATGGATTAAATTGTTATTTAAAAAGGGCCCTTTTTTAAACACTTACAATAACGTTTCCATGATGAAAATGGATGTGTTGCACCCTCCGTGATCCCACCAGGAGGCTCCCATCGCAGATTGGTGAAGTTTATGCAATGGGAGCATGGCGGAAGGTAAGGTGTCTGATAAACTCCATAGTGGTTGCTCAAAAATGGAAAGGCTTACACAATTTATCTATCGACCTTTGGTATGAGAAGTTGTGGTCTCTTGTTCCCAAGGAAAAAAAATAACACAACAGGTATGCAACTCAAGAAATGAAGTTCATGATGACTCTTTTATTACAGATTGATTATCAGTTATTTCTTTTCTTAATACAAACAGAAGTAATCTTGATCCACTTGGTTCTCATGTCAGTCTTTGGAATGACATCTTAACCTGAAGGTTAGAAAAACAAGTGTATGTCTATATATGAGTTACATGTTTAGCTAAGGCATGCTGTCAAGTTATAAACATTTATTTGTTCTGCTGAGCGTTATCAAAATATATTACTTTCAATACTTAAAAACACACACACAAAGGTCACATCAAATAATGGAGTTCCTGAACATCAGATGACAAATGAGGTACGGGACTTCATGTATTTAGTTTGTTTTATTTTCTTGTTTGATTTATATCCCATCATTTTTCCAAAATAGGAATCAGAACCTTTTGCTAGGCAACTAGGGCAAGATATTGAGAAGCTACTGGAACGTCAATTACAGCCGAAGAAATGGACAGCAGCAGAAAGCAGATTAATTATGAAACAACAAGGAGGAGGAGGAAAGTAGAAAAATTATTTGCCCAAATCTATGAACTATAGAAGATGTCCTTGAGAATGATGAGAGGTTTGCCTCTTTTCTTAGACACCACAGTTTGGCCCTCTCTGCTTCAACTCTCTGGAACAGGGAAAAACAGAAGAAAGCAGCGATTCTCTAATAGTTTCACTGAAAGATGCAATTCCAGGAGCAAAGTTTATCAGCAAAACAGCTCCTCTGGATTTGACTCACGGGAGACAAGATTTTGCACTTGGCATCTAGAATCCAAACCTAGACCAAAGCTATAGGGGTATAAAATTACAATTAATTTGAGCCACAGATTAGTGCAGTAATACTTAAAGTGTGGGAAGTATTGCTAATTTTAATTCTCTCCTACCCTGACTGGAGCATTTGTGGGCATGGCAACAGGGAGATTTTCAACCTGGGGGTAAGGGAGCCACAGCTGAGAAAAAAAACCCAGTATGCCAATATTCTGCAACAAATTTCACACAAAATCCACCTATCTTACAGTCACTCCTTGGCCACAAAAGTGGCAGTGGGGATCTGCAACAAGCCTAAGAATCATTCCTGTACAATGGAAAGACAGAGGGAGAAGAATGGCAGAGGCACATCAATGAATATGGACACTATTTGTAAATCTTCTTGACATTGAAATTAACAGAGGAATCAATATGGTGTCATTCTACCACTGTTAAGCGCTAGCAGGTTTATGAGTCATAAGTAAAAACTATCTGTCCTCCAAGTCAGGCTAATTACAAATTACTAATTATAAAAGGAAAGAAAAAACAAATATTTTCCTGGCATGCTTTTTAACTACAGTGACAACATTTTGATGCTGCCAGGTATAATGAAAAGTTGCACCAATCCTGAATGGAGTTTAATTAGTGAAAAGAAATACAGCCAGTATGCTGAACTGGACATTCTCATCAACATTTTAAAATAAAGAGACAATTTCTATCTCCCTTGAAGAAAGTAGATTTCTAAGATGGGAAATCTGAAGCAGAAAGACACAGCACAATCTATTTTCTCTAGCGGATCATGTAAAAAACCCTACCAGTTTGGATACACCCTAATTGTTAAACACACACACATTTGAATTAGCCTATTGATTGCTCATTTGTCAGCTGGCCAACATCAAATATGTTTGCAATTGGCTCTCTCCCAGTAGAATTAATATCACTCTCGATTAAAGGCAGCCATTCCCATTAAAAAGAAAACACTCTGCTGGGCCTGCTCTCCTTTTCATGGATATAAATGCTCTGTAAGTCTGAAAACAAATCACAGTGTTGCAAGGAGGAGGAACTCTGTTTGCAGGAGTTTCATCTTATATTGGGAACAAATGAAACTGTCTTGGATGTTTTTAATTGTATTTTTTTTTATTTGTAATCCCTTTGTCTCCCAATAATAATAATAATAATAATAACAACAACAACAACAACAACAACAACAACAACAACCAGTCAGACAATTTGTCTAACTAGTCCAATATTAGCATAAAATGTCTTAAAGGATCCCAGTAGCACCTTTGTGACTAACAGGTCTATTGTAGCTTAGGCCTTGTGGACTTTTTGTGTACATACAGTTGGCCCTCCTTATTCACGGATTTTTTATCCACGAATTCAAACATCCATGGCTTGAAAATATTTTTAAAAAAGTATAAATTCAGAATAACAAACCTTGATTTTCTATTTTATGTAAGGGACACCATTTTGCTCTACCATTATATTTAATCGAACTTGAGCATCCACGGATTTTGTTATCCACAGGGGATCCTGGAACCAAACTCCAGCAGATAACAAGGTCCCACAGTATTTCAACAGAATGGAGACCATGCAAGCTTATTTTACAAACAAACAAACAATAGTTTCAAAGGAGAGAATGGATACCTTTACACAAGGGTGGGAATGGTGTAGCCTCAAAACCCCAATCCCATGTTTTTTAATGACTTAATTTTCACCTCCAAACCATGAAGAATGCCACTCAAACATATGAAAACAGCCTGCCATTCCCACAAGCATCCTCTGTGTGCGTGCATGCGTGCGTGCGTGCGTGCGTGTGTGTGTGTGTGTGTGTGTGTGTGTGTTGTACATCTTCAAGTCATTTCTAACTTATGGTGACCCTAAGGAAAACCTATCAGGGGGTTTTCTTGGCAAGATTTGTTCAAAGGAGGTGTGACATTGCCTTTCATGAAGGTTGAAAGCATGCAACTTGCCCAAGATCACCCAGTGGGTTTCATGGCCAGGCCATGAATCGAACCCAGGTCTCCAGAGTTGTAGTCCACCATTCAAACCACTACACCATGCTCACTCTCCTACAACCCTTCACTACCCTAAATTCCTCTGCTTTCCTCTGCAGTCCTTCTCAAAATGTAAGGTAATATAACAGCACTTCCTGTTATCATTTTGAGAGGTGGTACAGAAAAAAACTTGAGGTATTTCAGCTTGCTTGAGGGAAGGGGTTCAGCCCACAGGAGGGGATCACGGAGGATTTGCCCCTGGGTACCATGCATTTGTCATCCCTGATTTATACCATTTTATACTACAGTAGAACTTACTAACACAGCTTTCTCTTGGAATACTAATCCAGTATTGGCAATGGCTCTCTGTTGTTTCAGGCATAGGTCTTTCTTTCCTATTGCCTGCTACATGGGACTTTGGGGGTTTTACAGTCAGCAGTGGTAAACTCCCCCTCTTCCCTACCCTTGGCAGGCTACGCACTCACTGGAAAAACTATTTTCCTGTTTATTTTTTTCCAATGATAAATTGACTGGAATGTAACTTATAAGAAGAGGAAATAAATGCCCTAGCATCACCAAACTCATACTTCAGATAAAAAATGCTGCTTCTGGAGAGTTCCAGGAGCATGGATTCTCCATGTTTTGGACCTTTGTTTTCTGGTTAGGGGAATATGGGAGTAGGAAACACAGCTTTCCAGGGCTGTGGGTAAAAGAATACCCCCATTTCAGCTGCAGTTTCCGAACGTTGGGACTGGGACATTCTATATGTAAAGAAAAAGTGGTCAAGTGAGGCAGTCCTGCAGCAAGCCTTCAAGCTACACATACTTTGAAAAATGTAAAACAGCAACCAAACAAGATCAGAAGCAGCCAGAAGCATGCTCTTGGTTTTGGATAAATAAATAAATAAATAAATAAACAAACAAACAAATAAATAATTTAAGCAGTGCAGGGGGCTGTAGCTATGGGAGGAGACTGAAATGAAGACATTGCCATCTCCAATATGAATTTTGCCTGCTCTCATTAAATTTTCCTTCACTTCTCAGTAAAAATAGTTCAGACCTCAGAAGAACACAGGCAACCAAGGTGCCCAAGGGAATGCAAACACAAAAATGCACAGAGTTCTAGGTAGGAATGCTTTTCAATGTGCCACTCTTTACTAGAAATCTGGGAAGCAGAAGATTTGCCCTCATTTTGGCAAACACCTCCCTCATATAACTACACCCTGTTGTAACTGTTCATGGAGGTTTCCAGTAGAGGAATCTTACACCCCTTTTTGGTGAGAAAGTCTGGAAGTGTTGAGAGGCCACAAAAATAGCTTTGGAAAAACATACCTGGTCACACTACCTAACCCTGTCACTCTGATATGGTACCTGCAAAACTACCTTTCATATCTAAGCACCTTGTCCAATATAGGTTTGCTGAGATCTTTTTCATTAGAGATTCTAGGGGTTCATTATGCTACCATCTGCATACAACCTGTGTTTGAGCTCTCCTCTGAAAGTCAGGTACTATTTCACTATGCCTACCTTAGATGCTTCTGATTCTCCTTGATGCCTCTTGGGTGTTCCTTTTGACTCTGGCAGCTTAGAAGAGTTTTCCTTCTTGAGTGAGGATGAATCCACTCTCTCACCTTCCAGTTGCAGGTTAATTCCTTCCGTGTGGACAGACAAATCGATACCATTTGGATTTAGACTGCAATGGATAGCTGTGGGGAGAAAGTATGATAGGCTTTGAGCACATGAAGTGGAAAGAAATGTTAATCTTAAGCCAGAGAGTTCTCAATATTCTCCACATTTCTGCAGGACTCTAGGAAATAGAACCCAAGACATGAAAATAGAACTGAAGTGAAATGCTGCCTGCATAACAATTCATTTAATTTGCAACTGTATACAATTGCACTGAACTGTATTAAATTAAAATCTTATGCACATAGAGCTGGCCATTCCCCCTCCCCCAGATTTTTCATCAGTCCCCAAATCTCTAGCAATGCAGAGACTGAGAAACTGAAAATCATTCACCCTTTGAACTCTTTTTTTCTGATATGCTTGCATTCTTTAAAAGCAGTCTAAAAACAATCCAGTTTTAAAACTGTTAAAACAGCAATTTCAAACACTGAATGTCTTGCAGAACAGCATTGTTTTAGCTGCCCATTGGAAGCTGAAAAAAGATGGGGCCAGCCTAATTTTGTTGGGTAGAGCTGAGGTGCTGCTAGAAAGCAAGTGTACCCACCAACCTAACTTTATGAGATGTTGGGGATAGGCAACAGAGCCACCTCTGAAGACTCAGACTGCTGAGACTTCTATGGAAGGAGGCAGTCTTTCAAATATCCTGGCCACAAGTCATTTAGAGTTTTGTAAGTCAACACCACCACCTTGAATTGATTTCAGAAGCAAACTGGAAGCCAGGGCAGTTCTTGCAAGATCAGTTTTGTATGGTCTATATCTTATCAGGTTACTCAATAATGCTTGTCAACTGCAGAAGGAGTACCATGGGAGTGTATATGCTCCCTGATTGGATCTGAGTGAAGTCTGATGCTTCAACCTGCCCGGGGAAAAGCCCAATCTCTCAGCAACCATTTAGCCTGGCTCATTTCCCAGTGGATTGCAAAAACAGCAGAAGTGGCTCCAGAAGAATAAATGGAACAAAGTGGGAGATTATAGTGTCTTTTAGACTTCACACTTGCAGCCTGTGAACAGGCTACCCAATATGTAAGTCTCAAATTCCAGCTTATCAGGGTCACACAAAGGTTTGAAGCACTTGCCCATTCACTTATATATGGTTGAACATTGATTGCAGAGCATTGCTGGCCATACAAGGAGGCCAAGGCTGAAGTATGCAACTTTGCCTCTGTCTATTTTTAAACTGCAGGTAGGGTACATGCATGTTTATGAAACAAAACTGAAGAAGGCGACATAGGTGATCTTCCCTGGGGTCATTATTGGGCAGGTATTGGGACATGCCTACTGCTTTTGTTGCTGTTGTCACATATTGTCAAGTCAGTTTCAACTTATGGTGACTCTAAGAATGAGAGACTTCCAAGAGATCCTGTTATCAACAACCTTGCTCAGGGCTTCCTTCATTGAATCAATGTAGTCTGTTCAAAACAGGTTTGCCATTGAGCATGTGACTTGCTCAAGGTCACCCAGTGGGTTTCATGGTCGATCTGGGAATTGAACCCTGCTTTCCAGAGTCACAGTCCTTCTACTTATCCACTTTTTATTCATATACAATTAATTATAATATGTTTTCAGGGCAAAATACAAGACACCATAAACATAAGTAAAAAGAAAAACCAAAACAATTAACCATCACCACCACCACCACCACCACCACCACCGAAAATACCAGTAAGAGAGAAACACAAGTTGATTCTTCCTTATCCAAAATGCTTGGGTCCAGAAATGTTTTGGATTTTTAGGATTTTGGAATATTTGTATATACATTATGAGATATGTTGGAGATGGGACCCAAGTCCAAACATGAAATTCATTTATGGTTCATATACACCTTATACACATAGCCTGAGGGTAACTTTATACATAATATTTTAAATAATTTTGTGCATTTTGTGTACACTGGACCATCAGAAAGCAAATGTGTCACTATCTCAGCCACCCATGTAGACAATTTTGGATTATGAAATATTTAAGATTTCAGAATTCTGGAGAAGGGTAAATAGAAGCCATTCTACTTGCCTCAGTATCAACAAATGAGAGTCACTAAGAACAATACTAATACCTATGCTGTTAATTAAAAGTAAACTGAAACAGAAATGGTTTCAGAGCCTGCTCAAAAGGAACCAACAGAACATGGATGGGTGGAGGGGAGGGGATGGGAGATCTATAACCCTAGAGCCAACTTTAAGATGGTGGATGGTTTTTTGTCTGCAAAAACTAAGCTCCCCTCCTAGTGATCACACAAGCAGAGCCTTTACAGTTTATTTCAATGCTCAGACTCTTAAGTAATTTGGTCCCAAGTTGTTTGTGGCTTTGAAGCACAAATCAGAGACACAAAATTTATTAGAAAAGTAATGCATTTAGTTAATCATTAATACACTAAAAAAAATCAACTGCATTTTTAGCAGAAGAGAAAATTATTATTATTAAGTTAAAACTCAGTACAAAAACTGATTACAGAATAAAGCTGAAAAATGTCTTACATTATTATACTCCAGCTTCCTTCTTCTCATCTTTAGCTTGGGAGAAAAGTAAACACCTCCACAAATTTCTGAAAACCCCACTTTTCATGCACCCCTCCAAATCATTTTCTTGCTTTGCATTTCTCCCTCCCTTATAATCTCACCTCTTTATCCCCACCCTTTCTTTAGCCACATGGATTCTAGAAAAAGTCCCAGGGTTAAGAGCTACAAAATATCACAGTACAAATGAGGCACATGGAGTGTCCAGTGTACAAAAGAGGAAAAGAAGAAGATTTCTCTATGAAGTTATTCTACTATATGATGTTTTTTAAAAAAAATCCTGTAAAAATTAATCTCTTCCAGCATAACCTTTTTTTAACCATGAACCTCCTTTAAATATATTTTATTCCTGTGGACTAGAAAGATTTAAAACCCTATAGTACATCAAATATTTATTTAAAGTTGCTCATCAAGGGTCTTCAAATTTGGAGAGAAGGACGTAAATTCACACATACTATTGTAATATTTTAATTGGAATTATTCCATACAAATTTAAAATAATACATGCTTTCCTGCCTTTTTTTCCTGTCAAAACATGTTTGTGAGATATTTTTGAAGAGGGTGAATTTGTGGGATGTGTAGTGAAGGACTTAAACCCTCTCTGATATATTTCTGATGTATCAGATTTCAGAATTCCAAATAAGGGATGCTCAATCTATATTAGAAAGTTGGGTTCAGACAGGGTGTCTGTGGTAGCAGCAACTAGTAAAAAGGGTTGTCTAGTGGACATAGTAGATGAATACTATGTCACATGGGAACCACAAGGGTATCTAAGAGATCTCCTCAACTGGTGGTCATCATGGTAGGGCAGAAGGTACTTATATTTGTGGTAGAGGTGGCAATAAGGGAAAGCCCTCACATTTGGTGGCAATGGGTGACATCAGTGGAAGTCTTCACATTTGGTGGCAGCAGAGTATAACCAGAACCTTACAGAGGGTATATTTCTAACCTCCCTAAGAAAGGAATCCCAGTGCCTAGGGTCAACCACCAAGTAGGTTCCAAGAGCAACACCAGGAATGCAACTAAGGCATGAGGACATCCACAACATTTTGATGACAG